>NC_043001.1:78187163-78249663 GCF_006345805.1 Octopus sinensis
GTTCAATTTCACGTATACGGTTTTGATGAGAACACAAAAAGATTATAAAATCGATTAAAGTTGTTCATATATATTTTTTCAATCTGCGAAAAAAAGCAAAATTCGCCCTGTATATATAGGTACAATGAGTTGTTGTTTGTTCCTTCTCGAGCCATTCCTGGCCCGTACGGCCCGGTTTCCCGGTTTCAGTGGCGTATAGGTTCCCCACCTGGACGGGACGCCGGTCTGTCGCAGGTGAACTGCTAGATGCAGGATGAAAGAATGAGAGAAAGTTGTGGCAAAAGAGTCAGCAGAAGTTCGCCATTACCTTCTGCTGGAGCCGTGTGAAGCTTAGGTGTTTCGCTTATAAACACACACACGCCTGTTATGAGATTCGAACCCGCGATCCCTCGAACGCGACGCCGGTGTTCTAACGACTAGGCCATGTGCCTCCACCTACGTACTATGCAGGGTACATATATCATACAATGGTACACTTTAGACTGAGATACACCTTGACATGCATCTGATATTTAAAAATACACCTGTGGTATACAAATTAATAACTCCGGTTTTCTGCAGCTACTGTAGCTTTTAACTATGTACAATGATTGACTGCTCGTTCAACTAGCGATGGTCAAATTCATGTCGACTTAGCTGAGGAGAATCCAGTTATATTCATCTGTCGCTTAAAGATGTACAATATTTTTTATCATGCTAGCTACAAACATTAGCCATGTTTATATACGTAATACATACGTAACATAATGTACAAATGGCATTTACGTCATTTACCTGTTCCAATCATCTGGCTTTAGTCTAGCAGATCGACCCAATACTTATTTGTAAGACTTGTACTTATTCTATCGGCCTCTTTGGCCGGACCGCCAGGTTACGGTGAAGTAAACGCACCAACATCTGTTGCCAAGAGATGGGTGGGGGCAAGAACAGACACACACTCACATACATACATGCATACATTATATATATATATAATACACTTTATACATACATATATAGGCACGGAGACTGAAAAAAATGCAAGTCGTATATATATATATATATATATATATATATATACGACTTGCATTTTTTTCAGTCTCCGTCTATTAAATCCACTCACAAAGTTTAGATAGGTCCGAGGCTATAGTAGAAGATACTTGCCCAAGGTTCCTCGCAGTGGAAATGAGCCCAGAACCATTTATTTGGAAAGCAAGCTTCTTACCACACAGCTACGCAGCGCTATATATATATATATATATATACATAAAGAAATATATAAACATATATATTCATATTTAGGTTGTATGAGTGGACTCGGACGTGAGATGACCTTACGCTGTGTTCCTGCATGAAAGCAAAAGAATCCGCAATCAATAATTTAGCTTTTAGATTGATCTTTTACTTTATTTACTTCCATTTTCAAATTCTTCACTGACTTTCTGCAACTACTTCCACCACTACCACTACCACTATCTCCTCCTCCACCCTCCTCCTCCACCCTACCACCACCTCCAGCATCACCATCACAGGAAATATGAATTATCGACAATATGAAATTATTCAAAAATCTTTGCCTATATATGTATATGTACACCCACACTCTCTCACACACATGTACATACGTACATAAATGTGTGTGTGTTTGTGTGTATATATGTGCGTGTTTGTGTGTATGTGTGTGTGTGTTTGTGTGTATGTATGTGCGTGTTTGTGTGTATGTGTGTGTGTGTTTGTGTGTATGCGTGAGTGCGTTTGTTGAAATACTTTCTCTTTGAAAAAGTGAAATGTCAAATTATTCAAGGTGTATGACAACCTGAAGTAAAAACCAAATTGTATTCATTATTACGAAATTATACTGAGTATCAACAGTTTAAGTCAGTTTTTATTTCCGGTTGAAATAAAAGAGAAACGTATGATTTATGTGTAATCAAATCTTAGAGCTACGTGACTGTTACAAGACGACTTATCAAATTGGAACACGTTGTAATGCTATACATATGTGTTTATACGAAATTTTACTCATCAGCAATCAGATTTTTTTTTACCATAAGAAGAATATTTGAAGATCTCCAATACCGGAAGAAATGATAGTTCTCTGACGCCGACCCCACCTCCATGAGTAACAATCACAACCATTGTAGCCACAAATATTTCTTTCTTTCTCCCGCCCCCCTCTCCTCTCTTTCTCTCTTTCTCTCTCCATCTCTCCCCGCTTATCATTTATCATCATCAATGTCACCTCAGCGAACATTCCTAAAATCACATCCAACAGGCTCGTGCTCCAAGTTATCTCCCTCTCCAGACAATGTCCTTTCATATATTTTTCTATAATTCATCCCTAAATTAACTCATTCATTCATTTTGTTCACTCTTTACATAGTTCTTTCGTTAATTAATTTTTTTTTATTTCATTAGTTCAATAACTTCATTAATTGCCTCCTTTCTTCATTTGATTTTTCTTATTTATTGATAAATATTGTTCATATTACTTTATCTATTCCCTTTTTGCTTATTCGTACCCGTTTTGCTTATTCGTCTATCAATTCAATAGTTTATCTTTCATATCTTTTAGTTCTTCTTCGCTAACTGTTACGTTTCATTCAGTCAAGCATTCCTTCGTTATGCTTTCCTTACATTTGCTTTCTAACCAGCCCCCAACTAATTTCCTTCAAAAATTTATCTGTTTCCCGTCATAAATTGGATATGTAGGCTACTCAAAAATATCTCACCGAGTGACGTTCGTGCACTGCAAAGTTACGGGTTTCACTTTGTCTAGGCATAACACCCTTTCAACCACCCTTCCAGGAATACGGGGAAGTCATAGGACTGCAGCATGTTAGATTGTCAAGATGTAGCAGAAGCGCTCACTTGAGTCAACGGTGCTTCTTATATTTGATGCTTAGATTAACGGTCAGAATCATTAGGCTCTATCGATAAAGTAACTGCAGCTCAAGCATATGGGTGGCGTCCATGGTTGTGTAATCAGCTAATGAAAAATTCCTAATGTCCTAAGCTCCAGATTCAAATTCATAATAATATTTTCTACTATAGAAACAAGGCCTCAAAATTTTGAGGGAAGGAGCAAGTCGATTACATCGACCTCAGTACTTAACTGGTAATTAATTTATCGGCTCCGAGAGTATGAAAAGCAAAGTCAACCTCGGCGAAATTTGTACTCAGAACGTAGCGGCAGACGAAATAACGCTAAACCTTTCGCCCGGCAGGCTAACGGTTCTACCAGCGCGCCGCTCTCAAGTTCATAATAAAGGAACTGGATTGCAACTGAAATTCATAGGAAACGGCGAAAGCAGCAAAATAAATAAATAAGTAATGATTACATGTGATAACTGGTACGGAAACTGAATTGTCGGTAAGAAATTTGGCTTTATTTTTTAGCAACCATTCCGTTTCTTGAATCGAATGCTGGGACTAGGGCATTAATGTGACAGCATCTGCAATTCTAAAATTGAATACAGCCTCATGCTTTCCATTACTCGCAGGTACACTCCCAAAGATACTTCAACTTCTCCAGTTGCCTCAGTATTGTTCTAGAAGCAAGCATTAGGTGCTGGAATAATTTGGTTGAGCTAACCAATGTCTTCGTTTCCAAAACACTTAGTCTCCTTCGTACTTTCTAACAGTTGTAACCCTTTCAGTGCATGCTGGAAATCACCGTTCGATATCCAAAGCAGCACCAGGTTGTCTGCAAGTATCAACCGAACGATTCTACACACACTGATTTTCTTATCATTACCCATCATTAAATCATTCATTTCCAACGGTTTATAAATTTATTCATTCGTTCCGTAATTCATTCATTCAGTCAGTCATATTTTTTATTTTTGTCTTCTAAAAGGGGCATTTTCATATTTATTCTTCGAATTCACTTCATTCTCTCATTTCCTAAAGTACATTCATTACCATCTTTTTCCAACTCACTCGTTCGCTTCTTCAATCACCCACTCATTATTTCATTCATGCTTTCGTTCGTTTGTCATTCCTTGTTTTGTACGTTTATTTTAGCCCTCCCTCTGCTTCTGTCCCTATCCGTCCCAGTTTCTCTCTCCCCCTCTCTCTACCCTACTGTACAACTCTATCGTTCTCACTCCCTCTCTCTCCCTTTCTCCCTTATCTCTCTCTTTCTCCCTCTCCCTCTCTCTTCATCGCTCTCTTTCTCTCCCTATGTTAATACTTTGTCATGTGTTTATTTCTGTCCTCAGTTAATATCCTGTGCTTTGCAAAAGTGGATTTTTTCATATTTATTTATTTGCTTATTTATTCTTTCATATATTTATTTATTTGTGTATTTATTTATTTATTTATTTATTTATATTTTCTGTCAATTTTTTTTCTTTTCTCTTTCTTTTCATGGCGTGCAGCTTTGCCATATTTATTGCTTCACTTATATTCATACACGCAATTCATGTGTGCTGCCACACAAATACAATGGAACACATAGACACACATGCTTATGCACACAAATATCCGTTCTTACACGTATATATATATATAGATATATACATACAATGTATGTATGTATCATATATGCAATGAAAGCACACACATACATACACACACGCATACACACACATAAGTATATATATATATATATATATATATATATATATATAATATATATATATATATATACTGATATATATAGATAGATAGATAGATATACGGGCTACATAAATACATTTATAAGTAGAAGTATGTGAAATATGCTTGCATATGATATCCGTTTCTGTGCATCATTTAATATACAACAGTATATATACATATACATATACACACACACACACATATATATATATATTATATATATATATATTATATATATATATATATATATATATACACATATATACATATACATACAAACGTATATATATGTATTTCTGTATGTATGTATTCCTGTGGATGTGCGTGCGTGCTAACTGCATATTTGCGTCGTTGTTCCTTGCTGTGTACTGTGTATAACATTTCTGAATAATAAATTCATTGTACCTCCATGAATCACGGTATACGAAAGCCGACAAATTTCTATGTGAAATCCTGCATATGTATACCCGAATGATTGTCACGTTTACACACGCTCGTATTCAAGTATATATATATATATATATTATATATATATATATATATATATATATATATATATATATATATATATATATATATATATGTGTATATGTATATATGTTTTTATAAATAATGTATTGCATAAGATTGTTTGTTACGACACAAAACGAGTGTAATTTGGAATGTAAAAATTGAATGCATCAGAAGAAACATCAGGGGCAAAAAATATAAATATATAAATATACATAGTAAATGATGAATCGATGAAAAAGGGGGAAAATATTATTGTATTATAGCAAAAATAAATAAGTGAATACACTGTATGATGTAAAAAATACAATATATGATCTAAAATATATAATATACAATGGAAAAAAAAATGTATTATAGAATCGAAATATACAATATAGAATCTAAAAAGACTAAAACGAATATACAAATATATATATAAATTTTTGCTTTTTATGAAAATATATCTTCGTGGGTAAATAAATATTTTAAAAAGAACATATTCTCATGGTAGATTCCTTGATAGTTCTCGAAATAATGTATTGTTATGAGTGGGAATCCAATGTTTGTGTGATGTAACAGTCAAATTGACTATTAGCACGCTAAACAACTAATCCAGCAACGCAAGCCAAATAACTTACCAATGGGTACAATAAAGGCAATATCTGCTAGAAATAACAGCTAAATCTTCTGAAAATGTTTACTCTATTTTCTAAGAGAAAATAAACGGATATTTTGTATCATGTTAATCTATTTCAATATTTTGCTGTGGCTAGCGTCGAGCGTGATCAGCTCGTATTTTGACAAGGAAACGAACGCTGACACAATCATTTCAGGGTTGACTTTCTTGCAGTGATGATATCCCAAAAGCTAGAATTGCATCATTTTCGCTAGAGGGCACCTTGAAATGACTGTTGGTGTTTTACAACGCCTATTGCATCGAGAGAGACGCTTTCTCTATGGCTAGATTTCTTGTGAAAACGTGTAAACATGTCCCAAACATATTTAAATTGCTCTACATATTTGCTTACACTCAAGATTGCTTTCGCCTGCCTTTGTTAAATGTTGTACCTTATTCTAGCTCGGCAAAAAAACTGTTACAACGAATGCATATAGTACTACTCGATCAGATAATTTGGCATTAACGAACATTGACAATTGCTATTTCCACCAAACATAATTAGCTGTTAGTTCTAGAAAACAAATTGAGCTCATAAATGCACCAAACAATATATATAATACTCCACTGCTGGTTTTAAAATGGAGGTATATCCCTTCTTAGAATGGAGGTGTATCCGACGATACTAGTCACTGGTCATTTCAGTATCACACTGAAATGACTTGCAACTAGTATCGGCTTTTTAAAAATGTTCGATCTGTGTTGTCATCGTGGTCATTTTATATTACCCTTTATTCGAGCGGAAATAGTTCAGGTGCAAATTCTAGAATTTACGATTCTGTAATTTTTTCTTTTTGCTCATGATGAAGATTTGGGATTTGAATAAGTGTTGGATCTTGACTTTTAGACTGAGGATCAATACAAGAATAATGTCCGATTTCCAGATTATAAAGTGCCGTATTCAGAGATTGTCCATACGTCGAGAGCTTGAGATACACGTCTATCAAAATATAGAAATAGAAGTAAATTGTTCTTCGGATTTTGAATAGTTTGTCATTTTATATTTTATTTACGTGAAGTGTTCAGTAGCACATCCCCTTACACCTCCATTCTGTAGAATAGTGGAAGAGAATCCTTGAAAAAGAAAATAAGAGGAACGAAAGGGTGTGATAGGCAAACACACACGTGGTATTTATCGAATCACCACCAAGGTATCATACCTTAAACAGGCTCGCCGGAATATAATAGGAAATAAGACTTGTACAACAAGGAAGTTGCAGCAGAGCTGCGTGAGATGTGAGACGCACATTGCGTTTTCCGTTTTCTGAATCCATTGCATATATGCGCATTACGTGTTCATACTTTTCTTTCTGGTTACTACTCAAAACTGTTTTACAAGTCATAACCATCTTACAGAACTGCGGTCGTGAGGAGTGCTTCGCGTTCTGATGGTTGAGAAGGGTAGGAGAGTCCAGTTTGCTGGACGTTGTTGTGAAGCTGGAAACGAGGCAATATCTACTCTTCTCCTCTGGAAGCCATCTACTCGCAATACCAGAGGGCGCACGCTCTCCTAGACTGATGTGGTCTCCATGGATGCATGCATCTGGCAACTGGACCTCCGTAATGATATGATGGACCGTGAAGTCTGGCGTAGCATAGTAAATTCCATTGCCTCGACCACGGTCGAACAATGATGATGATGATGATGATGATGGTTGTGAAACAATTATAATTTAACTTTATCAAATTTCTTGGTGCTTATATAAAATTATGAAATGAATACTATTTTTCGAAATAATAATATTTGCTACCATCCAAACACCCACCTGTTCATTTATCCATCCATCCCTCTTGTCCATCCGTCGGGGGTAAATTCCTTAGGCACCTCCCCCATAGGGGACTGTCAGAAGCAACACTCATTAAATTTGCTGGTTGAATACTAAAGCGCGGCTAACTGAAACGAAATGACTGGCTATTATCTAATCATTTCGTTCTTGCTCTATTGCTAGATCTCCTTCCCATTGATTTGACTTGGAGATTCCGGCTTGTGGTTTGTCCTTGCAACATTCTGATCACATGTTCGTAGGGCTGGAACTATGACATTTCAATGCATGGAAGTAGCGGCTCGACCTGGACAGTCTCCTTTACGCTATCGTGTAATGTCACTCTAGATATGATTCGGAGGAACACCTTTTTTATGCTTGTTTTAACGATCATTACGCAACTTTCCTGAGCTGAGGTGACGAAGGCCACGAAAACAGAATCGTTGATAGCATGTTGGGATTTTTTCCCCAATCTGTTCGTATTACTCCTCCCATAACTTCTGTATCATTTACCTCCTCTCTTTCTCTTGACAACAAGATTAGTATGTACACTCATCCTGCATTTCTATGTTAACTCCATTTGCATCACTTTCTTTTATTTCTTCTTCCCCTTTCTTTTAATAACCAACCAACTCACCAGCCGATCGACCGACGAACCAAGCATCACAAGCCGACCTAACCATCCTTTCCAGCGATCATAATATGAAGACTTCATAAAACTGTTCATAAATTAGATTTTTTCTGGAAACACCCCTGTCAACAAATCACTGGAAAGTTTCTACTAAATGCCAATGATTCAAAATTACTTCTACAGAGAACTATTTTCTTTCTCCACAAAGCATAATTTTCCATAGAAATGTCGCCGTATATAAGGATTTCAAGAAGAAGCAGCACTACGAGAAAATTCTCCAAAATTCTGTTACTTTAGTGGGAAAACAAAGGAGGATGAAGTTTTTTAAATATGACTTAGATGAATAAATTGTCGTATTATAACAAAAATAAAAACAATAAAACAAAACAAATATGTACTTGACGCAATGTCGATGTTGAAAACAGTTACTATGAAGTCTTTTACTGACGGAGATTTTTTTTAACAGCATATTATTGATGGTCGTTGAAAAATAAAGCAAAACAATATATTTCAGAAATGTCAGTCTCTCTCTAAGAACAGTTACACGGTGAATAGAAGAAATGTCAAAGGATTTGATAATTCGCTTAAAAGACTGCTGCAAAAAATTTCCAATTCTTCTAAATAGCTCTTGATGAGAGGAGTGATACTAAAGATAAAGCTCAATTTGTAGTGTTTGTGAGTGCAGTAATTGCAGCTATTGACATTGTTGAGGAGTTTATTCAGCTGGTATCTCTCAAAAGAACAACTACATGAGCAGTCAAGAACTGAATTGCTTCAGTGGCTAGTGTAGCAAACCTTCTGCATAATTTTGAACCACCTCGCTCAGTTCTCTAGTTAAAGGCCTCAGCCTAACTACTTTATAGGAAATATGTCCCCATCAAAGGGATAACCAACTACAAGCAATTAAGAATATCAGTTGTATCTCTCAAAAGAACATCTACAGGAGCAGTCAAGAGCTGAATTGCTACAATGACTAGATGTACGCATCTGGTCTTGTTAAAGCTAGTGTAGCGAAACTTCTGCATAGTTTTGAACCATCTCACTCAGATCCAAGATCCTCAGCCTAACTATATTTCTATAAAAGTAAAACCAGCTAAAGCAGTTAAGCATATCAGTTGTATCTGTCAAAAGAAAAATTTGGCGAATATATATATACAGACACATATATGTATTTATATACATATTTTATATCCAAGTTTCAGATACGTAGTAATACAAAACGTACATGCGCAAGCTTAGTTAAACACGGTTAAACCATGGTCAGTGGTCAAACAAGGAGAGCGTTTTGATCTTTCTATCTTTCTGGTTGTTTCCCGTACCCCACCGTTTAACATCTCGAGTTGTGTTGTTTACGTTTGCCAAAAGAAGCGGGTAGAATTAGAAACAGCTCAAAACAAAAATGGCATTTGTTCGATAAACCATCGAGGCTTTACCCCAGTATTGCCGCAGGGGTAAAGTGATAAAAGAACACCAGAAGTAATGGAAAATATGTTAAAACAGAATATAGTATATATATATATATACACAAATACGTAACATACTTCTTTCGTAGAGGAAATACAATTATTTTGAACACTAACATACATTTCAGGCATGACTCGCACAATTCTAAATTTTACTGTTGCAAACACTTATTTTATCATGAAAATAATTCGTTTACCCTTCATAGTTCTAAAACGTGTATAATCGATAATCTAACTTTTGAGAAATAATTGTGCTATTCAAGCTGATCTTAGAAAAACGGAAAAAATAAACTAATACCATAGCTATTGTTTCTTTTATAATTGACATTTTACCCTGTCAAAGCTTATTTATCGGGCACAATAATGAATAAAATATATATATAGTTAAATAGCTGAATATATTTTTATACTAAGAAATATAGAGGAAAAAAACTAATGTTCACATATGCGGTAGAAAGCGTAAAATTATATTAATGGGAATAAATAGTTTTTTTATTGCGAAAAACCGGATTTAATCTTGGACGTTTTATCCATGATTTGGATCATCAGTGAAAATGTAATATCGTAAAATCTTGGAAAATACTTATCGATTGTTTCACAAAGTAAATAGTTGGAATTTCATATATGATGGACTAGAGAAAGAGAATTGTTTAAACATTAAGCGGTAACACAACTTCATCTGCATAATAGATGAAAGCTAAATGTGTGAAGTAATGCTAACGCTTGGAATATTTGAAATATGCTGAAGTAATATCGAATATCTGATGATGAAAAGTGAAAATGATAATATTTGAAAACTAATATTAATTTTCATATTTTGCATACTTCTAATGTAATTTCCGATGTAATGACCTCATAAGAAAACAATAATAATGATAATAATAATATAATAATAATAATAATAATAATAATAATAATAATAATAATAATAATAATAATAATGATAATAGTAATAATAATAATAATAATAATAATAATAATAATAATAATAATAATAATAATAATAATAATAATAATAAATAGAAAGAGATCTGTCGTGTGAATGCAAATAAGGATATTTTACTGCAAGAATAGGATAGGATATTCATCATAGGAATTGTAACTTGAAAAAAAAAAGATAAAGAAAAGAAAAAGACAAAAGGAAAGAAACTGAACGTTGCATTTGACGATGAGTGAATATATATTTTTATGTTACGCATTTATCATTTTTACCGACCACAGAGAAATTCACAGACAGAACGTAATCAGATGCAATTAACTTCCCCAAAACAGTTTATCTGACGCTCTAACGATTCTGCATTATACTGTCAAAAATAATGATGATGGTGATGGTAGTAATTATAATAATAGTAATAATCATTTCTACCTTAGGCAAAGGGCCTGAAATTTAGGGGAGGGGTATAGTCGATTACACCGACCCCCTGTACAAAGTACCGACCCACAGGCAAAGTGGCCCTCGGCGAAATTTG
This sequence comes from Octopus sinensis, assembly GCF_006345805.1. Lineage (NCBI taxonomy): Eukaryota > Metazoa > Mollusca > Cephalopoda > Octopoda > Octopodidae > Octopus > Octopus sinensis. Next base: position 78,198,242 of record NC_043001.1, read on the forward strand.
AATGCCGCTCAGCATTTTATTCGGCCTGCTAATGATTCTGCCAGCTACCCGCCTAATATAATAAACTTTTCTAATATAGGCACAAGACATGAAATTTTGGGAGAGGGGTCTAGTCAATTATATCGACCCTAGTGTTTCACTGCTACTTAATTTATCGACCCCGAAAGATGAAATGCAAAGTCAAAGTCGGCAGAAGTTGAACTAATAACGATTTCTAATATAGATACAAGGCCTGAAATTTTATAGGGCATGTCGATTACTTCGACGGCAGTGCTAAATTGGTAATTGTTTCATCCATCTCCAAGGATGAGGCAGAAACTCGATCTCAGTGGCATTTAAACTCAGAATGTAAAGTTATAAGAAATACCGCTAAGCATAAAATCTGAAATTTGGCGGGGACGGAGCTCGTCAATTATATCAACTCCAGTGCTCAAATGAAACTTATTTTATCGACCCCGAAACGATGAAAGTCAATCTTCCTCGGTGGCATTTGAACTCAGAACGTAAAGAGCCAGAAGAATCGTTGTTTACCTTTCATCCGACGCTTTGTATTCAGCAATAGTAACGATTTCAAATTTTGGCACAAGGTCACCAATTTTAGGGGAGGAGTAAGTTGATTGCATCCACCCCATCATGCCATTGGTACTTATTTTATCGACTCCAAAAAGATGAAATGCAAATCGCCCTCAGCGAAATTTGAAATCAGAACGGACGCGAACAAAATCCCGCTAAGCATTTCACCCGGCATGCAAAACGATTCTGCCAGCTCGTATCCTTAAATGCAGCTATGATAATAACAAGAATGCAATTAGTTTCAAACTTTGGCACACGGCTAGCAAATTACATCGACCCCCAGTGCTAAACTGCTACCAATTTTATCGAGCTGACAAGAAGAAATTCAAAATCGAAAGTTATTATGGTAGATATGCTGGAACTGCAGCAAGATATAAAGCGTAAAACTAAATACCAAAGACTATTGAGACTTGGTTTTCAACAAATCTTTTCAGTTTAGATCCAATATCGATATATATTTGTTCTTCAACCCGGGGGTGAGTATAATATGTATTACCAATGAACTAGACTAGAATATAACCTTTCTTTATAAATGATTTGGTTTTGTACGGAATGAGAAGAATCAATATTCAGAATAATAACAACAGTAATGCATAGACTTTACTCCCGTAACCCCATCACCAACACCACCAATACCACCACCAACAACAACAGCAATAGCACCACCACCGCCGCCGCCACCATCGCCACCACCATCACCATAAACCATAATAACAATAATATGAACAATAACAATAATAAATTTGTACTGTACACACAAGGCGTAATAATAATGATAATAATAATAATAATAATAATAATAATAATAATAATATAATAATAATAATAATAATAATAATAATATAATAATAATAATAAAATAATATAATAATAATAATAATAATAATAATATAATAATAATAATCATAATAATAATAATTACAATAATAATATAATATAATAATAATAATAATAATAATAATAATAATAATAATAAATAGAAAAGAATAATAAAAAGAAACAGATCTATCGTGTGAATGCAAATAAGGATATTTTACTGCAAGAATAGGATAGGATATTCGTCATAGGAATTGTAAGTTGAAAAAAAAAATAATAATAGTAATAAAAATTAAACAGACGGAATGAGATCGAAGCTATCAACACCTGGGCGGTTTCACTCCTAAGATATGTAGCAGGGGTAATCGTATGGAAAGAAGACTGACTAACCAGTTTAGACAGAAAGACAAAGAAGTTGCTGACTAGATATTGTATACTCAACCCAAAAAGCGATACAAATAGACTGTATGTACCAAGAAAAAGAGGAGGAAAGAGACTTATTGGATGCGAACACAGCATTAGAGCAGAGGAAAGCAATCTAGCATGATATGTAATGTCACAGAACCGCTATTATTGCTAGTAAGAAGGTCAGTCTTGTAAAGGATGGAAAATTGCAAAGAATAACCACTTTACTAGCACTTGAGGATGAATTAAACTGAAAATAGGTGGGTGAAGAAAACAATTCATGGACAATTTCGTATAGATGTTGAAGGTAAGACAGACAGAAAAATAAATGCCTATGCATGACTAAAAGTGATTTAAACCCGGAAATGGAGGCTATAATCTGTGCTGACCAAAAGCAAGCATTAAGAACCAATTACATCAATTACAGAATAGACAACATATCAGAAAGTGATAAGTGCAGAATTTGTGGACAAAATGGTGAAATGAGACAGTATGGTATATTACCAGCCAATGTATACCACTAGCCCAGAAGAACTATAAGAGATGTCATGACAATATAGTAAGGCTTGTCCATTGGACTCATTGCACCAATTATGGACATGAGAGAGCAAAAAAGTTGTACGAACATAAACCTGAAGGCATCATCAAAAATGATAATGCAAAGATCCTATAGGATTTTATGATTCAGTGCGACCATGAAATTGAAGATAAGAAACCAGACAGTGTTAATTGATAAAGAATTTTTGGTAGATGGGAGAACATCTAATTTTAAATTGACAGAACTTGGCATTGTGTTAATATCACAAACCGACTACAGGAATACAATATTTCCATTGCCGAAGGTGAGCAGTTCTCTTGATATTTGATAACCACAATAATTTCATATTTTCAGGGTTACATAGTTGCATTTGAGGTTAGGTTTTATTTGTATTTAGGTGTTTAGTAGTCATCATAGTTTTATTTGTGTTTAGTAGTCATCAACAATCAGCTTTTAGCTGATACTTCAACATTATTATCAATATTAATCCAATCTAATGTGGCGAAGTGGCAGAACCGTTAGCACGCCGGGCAAAATTCTTAGAAGCATTTCATCTCCCCTCCCATACTAAGTTCAAATTTCGCCGAGGTTGACTTTGCTTTTCAACATTTCGGGGTTGGTAAAATAAGTACAAGTTGAGCACTGGGGTCGATGTAATCGTCTTACGCACTCCACCGACATTGCTGGCTTTGACCCAAAATTTGAAATCAATATTATTGATATCAAATATAAGCTTATCTTCGTGGTTTTATTAATTTTGTGCAGCACACCTCTCATGTAATATAGTTTCCTGATAATTTTAAATATCATAAACATTACTATTAACGACGTAAATATTTTTAACGTTATGTAAAATTCTACCCGTTTTAAACTTTTCTGAAATTCTTAAATATTTTAATTGTAAGAAAAATATTCTGCAAAAAAATTACTTGATATGGGTTAAGCGATTTTCGACATTTTACATTTTGTATCGTGTCAATGAGTTTTGATAAAAATGTATTCAATTCATTCATATTTGTTTGACGACGGAAGATTGTAGCTTTCAGTATTCTGCGTAAGAATCATTGACACAAGTACAGCATGGAGTTTCCATTCCGAATTAGGGATTTTTAAATCTCGCCCTGGGGAAGAATGTTTTTTTCACCTGGTTCAACACACTAAATTAAATATATTTACTTAAATTCATTTAAATAATTTATATATAATAAACGTTCCTATACATTAGTGAAAATGATCCTCGGTTATAAACCTTTTAAAGTCTGGTGTACATTTAAGTCTACAGAATTAAATTGTCCGTTGACTTCGAACAGGTACTGTATATGGTTTACATGACGTAGACACTAAAGTTTAATGCTTAAAATCAAATGCATTATGGGACACCCCTGAAGTTTTTCGATATGGTAGCCTCAACTGGCGCAGCGGTGAGTCGAGCTTCCTCTCAGCTGAGCAGTCTTTTCTCAAAATTTAGGCTAGTGAACGATTACCTGTGTTTGTTTTTTTCCTGTTTGATTATATTCAGATATGTTTATAATTCCTAATTTACGTGTTTGTTTCTTACTTTCTTTGATATCAGTGCAGATCTCATGAACAGATTTTGTGCATTTACATGGATATCAGGAAAATAATGAATACACATCATCAGTGTTCAAACTTTTTTTGTTTCTAAATGTAAGATGCTTCAGTTAATATATTGACCCCGAATGATGATGCAAAAATGCTTACAAGTTACAAATATCTGAGTATATATATTTTATCATCAACGGGTTCTACCGCAAGTTATCTTTCTTCGATTTCATTTCCTTTTACACCCAAAGCTATTTTACAAGATATGTAGTGCAGAAACGTCGCTCTATATTTACGATTATATAGTTCTCGGGGAAAAAGAAACTAAAGGGCCACCTACAACTGTCCCGATTCTGTATGAGTTTGAAGAGAATGAAAAGATGCTTCTACGCTTTAAGAAGGATCTTGAAAATTTATAAACATAAGATTTTCGCTCAACATTTATTTGTAAGCACTGAAGTTATGTTCAGCATACACATCAAAGGATCTCTGCTATTGCTACATTTAGAGAAAATAAATCAAAAGGTTGTCCTAATACAAAATCGAAAATGAGGATGATGGGACGTGGATCCATGTTGGTGCGATTTGAGAAAGACTGTAAACTAATTTATGGAGACATTTTCCAAATTCGTCGGTAAGTATTCTGAAAGTGTCCTAATCATGCAAGTGTCGAAATCTACAAATCTTACATTAGTGGAGTAGACAAAGTTGATCTACTCCTCTCACTTGATCGAACCTAGATGTATATCATCAAATGATATCACAGAATCGCTTTTCACATGATCTCCTTAGCTGTTGTCAATGAATTTGTAATCTACCGCCGACTCAGAGGTATTGGTTCTTTGGTTGATTTCCAGACTGATATCTGTAGAGGCCTGCTCCAGGAGAAAACAATATTGACGGTGAAGATTAAAATAACCTTCCTGCCAAGAAATTACATTCATTCAGAGCTGGTTCGTTTCTACAACATAAATCACTAGCCTGTAAAAGCCACCATTAATCGCTGCAAGATGGACGGTTGTAGCTACAAGACAAAATATATATGCTCCAAGTGCCTGGTCTATCTGCCTGTGACGAAAGCTGTAGAAACCTGTCTCCGGAAATTTCCTGTAGTTGCACCATAATTATATATTTTATCATAGCATTCACGTAACGTTATATTTGCTTTTAAAAAGGCAAGTTTATTTCAAACGTTCTTTATTCCTCATATACAATTAAGTGAACAAAAATTAATATCATATTTTCATCATTGCAAACAAAATCGATACTGATTTTGTGTTAGTTTCGATTCAGTTAGAAACTTAAATAAAGAATTTCAATAAAAATATTGTTTCCTAGATCACAGGCCATAAGGGGTAAATACTGTATAGTACAGGAAAATATACGGTGTATAGTAACACCAAAATAGTTTGGCGGTCACGAAGATCTGATGTTTTGAGTGTGAATTAGTGCAGATTACCAGAGGTTCCAGATTATGATTGTAATAGAGTCAAACAGGTTTGTCTCTCTATTTCTATATGCCTACCGTTGTATAAGTGGAGGAGCATGGCTTAGTGGGTTAGGGGTTTCACTCCTGTTAGTAAGATTGTAGTTTCCATTCCTGGACTGGGTGATGCATTGTGTTCTGGAGCAAAATACTTCATTTCACGTTGCTCTAGTCCACGGAGCTATCAAAATTGAGCAGACCCGCGACAGACCGGCGTCCCGTCGTCCCGGCCGCGTGGGGAATATATAAATGACAAGAAAACCGCGAAACCGCCTCCGGGAGTCTATAAGATTCGGAAAGGAACTTTACTTCAGTGGAGACACGTAGCTTATTGGTTAGGTTGTTGGACTCATGATTGTAAGATTGTGGTTTTTTTATCCTGTAACGAACAACGGGTTGTGTTCTTGAGCAAAGCACTCCATTTCATGCTGCTCCTGTCCACTAAGCTCACAAAAATGAGTAATCCTGCGACGGCCTGGCGTTCCATCTAGATGGGGAAAAACACACGCCATGAAAACGGGAAACAGACTTGAATAAGTCGGTATGACTCGAAAAGTTAACTTCACATTTAGCGTCACCGTTCTGTGTATATGTAATATTTACAATCCTATACAAGTTAAAAAATAAAACTTCTCAGTATACTGCATGTGTTATTTCCCTCTACCTATTGTTTCCAACATTTATAACTTAGCCTTTGGCACCAAGATTACACTACACGGAAAAATTATGACTCGCCATTACCGATCATTTCTGCGTAGCAGTAGTATTACGACATTTTGATTTTAAGCCAGCCTGATATAAATGTATTAATAGATGAAAGAGAAAACAGCTTTCATAAACTCCATATAAACTAACAGCTGATTATATATCGATTTAATATTGGGTACCACTATTTCTTATATGTGGCATGTGCATATCCATCATATACATTTATGACTACAAACGTACATACATACATCATATACATACACACACACATACACACACACACACACACACACACATATATATATATATATATATATATATATATATATATATAATATATATATATATGTATGTATATATATGTGTATATATATGTATTCGTATATATGTATATATATGCACATATATACATGCATATATATATGCATCTATATATATACATGTATATATATATGTGTATACATTATGTATAAATATATACTTATATATATCATCTATATCATATATATATATTGAATATATTATATATATATATATATAATATATATATATATATATATATATACGGAGCAGCATGCACACATATGCGTGTGTGCAGGTGTGAGTATACGGGTGCGAGCGCCCGCCCGCGCGTACCAATGTGTTGGTTATGAGCTCTGAGGGTGTGTGCGCGTTATGTTTTATTTTAAGCTTCACCGAATGCTGTCATGTTCAAATTCTTATTTCACGGATTTTTTTTTTCCGTTAGTCTGTCTTTCATCTCTACCGATGCATAGTTATAAACTGGAGAATGAAATTTCCAGGAAATGGTCTTATTTGAAAGCGACCAAAGACTCTAATTCCTGATAAATATAGCGAAAGAATTTGTTCAGAATTATATATATATATATATATATATATATATTATATATATATATATATATATATATATATATATATATATATATATACATATATATATATATATAATATTGTTATTAGTATTATTTGATGTGGTTTTGTTCATAATGTATTCTTTTCTATTTATCGTGCTATTATTGGTATTGTTATTATTTACAGCATTATCGTATGTATTTCTCCTGCAATAGTCACCATTATTAATATGAAGCTTAAAGCTGTTGTGTTAGCATTGTTCTTCGTATAGTATATATGGTATTCTTGTTCTTTTCAAGGAACCATCGTTATCGTCATCGTCAACAACATCATCACCACACCACCACCACCACCACCACCACCACCACCACTACTACTACTACTACTACTACTACTACTACTACTACTAGATAATGTTTTCATTAAGTTGCATTGGGGAAGCGTATAATGAACAAAGAGCTTGTCTGCACTGACACTAAATATTATCGAAATTAACTGAAGAGGTATTGTAAGAAATTTGATAAGGAAAAACCATTCTTGTAATATATACATACATACAAACAAGCATACATACATATATTCTATACACATTCACACAAATTCGAAGCAATATATATTATATATATACATATAAATATATATATATATATATTATATATAATTATAAGATCGTTAATTTAATTATCGATCTTATCAAGTGGCCAGCATGGGAATAAAAAACCTTGAAAGGTAATAATTATTATTGAAACTATAATTTAGGGTATCTAAGAGATACCTACATGCTTGAAATATCAACCAATACTTGACTCTAAAACCCTCCTGGTGCAGTATGAACATTTAATGTGTTTGTAGAGCCAAGTTGTGGCTGCTATTTCCAGCGTGGTGGTATCTCTTAAAGATATATATATATATATGTATATATATATATATATATATATATATATATATATAATATATATATATATATATAATATATATATATATATATGTATATATATATATATATTTGTAATTCGGGATGGTCATGTTTTTTTTGCCAAATAAACACACGCACTACATGTTTTTTCTTCCCTGGTTTGTTTATTTGGTAAGGAAAAAAAACCCACCATCCCGAAATGTAACAATATCGGTTACAGAACACAACTTCACGTCAGGAATCTTGCAACACAAATTGATGAATAACATAGAAGTACTGGTATAAATTCATTTATGCTGATTCTGCTGCTTTTTTGTTGATTTTGCCATCGAAATTATGTAATGTTTTCATTAATCAATTAAAGGGATCGTTTGAACCGTCCGTAATGAATTGACACCTGTACCTCCTGGTTACTAATTTATATTTTATTCACCTATCATAATTTCTCTTTTCTCCTCCTTTGTGTGGCCACACCTCGAATACTTCTGCCCCCTGTGATCTCCCCATACAAAGTGAAACATTCTGAAAATCGAATCACCCCATAGTGCATTCACTAAAAGAAAGGCATGGCAGACCTCGATTATTAGAACCGCCTTAAGGCATTTAAACTCCAGCACGGCCGTGAGCGCTACATCATTTGCACCAGCATTACCCAAAGACCTAAACATTACTTTCAAAATCCATCCAAGGCTAGGAACACGGGCCATACGTCCCCTACCCAATTCAGCATCACAAGGCATAAATATACTGATACTGACTGCAACACAATTTCTATTCTTCAATAGGCCCTACCCTATTTAAAATTGTCCCAAAATTGATTAAAGAAGAAAAGAATCTCATCATCTTTAAACAGAATCCGGACAAATTTCTTGTAGGTATACCAGATAAGCCACCAATACCTGGATACAACTCACGCTACAAAAACTCACGGCTCGAATGGACCATGATATCACAAAATTTGACTGGATTTAGCAAATCCTATCAGGTGGTGCTATTAAGTTAATCATGGCCTGGAACAATCTTTGGTCTAAAGATATTTAAATTATCTAAGTTTATTTATATATATATATATATATATTTATATATATATATATATATATTTATATATACACTTGCACACACGTACACGTTCGTGTGCTCACACACACACACACACTCATGCACATTGCCAATAGTTTCATGGGTACGTGTATATCTTCTGTGTGCTTGTGTATCTGTGTATAAGTATATAATTATACGTGAGCAATATCCAACCTCATTCTTAGTATAAGTGACATACACACACACACACACACACACACAACACACACACACACACACACACAAACACAGACACACATAATATATAAATTTGTGTAATTTCATTTATGTTCAGTTACAACACATTAAAAACGTATATCTGTGTGTGCAAGTGTGTGTGTATTCGGATGACAGAATCCATAGCAAGCAGAGAAAATGCTTAGCGCTCTTTCGTCCGTTCTTACGTTCAGAGATCATATTCCGCCGAGGCCAACTTTAGCTTTCATCCTTTCGAGGTCGATAAAATAAGTACCAGTAGAGTACTGGGTTCGATAACATCGACTAGTCCTGTCCCCCCAAATTTCAGGCTTTGTGTCTTTATTAGAAAGGATTATTATTATTATTATTATTATTATTATTATTATTATTATTATTATTATTATTATTATTATTATTATTATTATTATTATTTTTGTGACCTGGGGGGTTTGTTAGCTCCTCGGGCAAAATGCTTAGTAGCAGTTTTCTGGAGTTTTGAGTTCTAATGCTACCAGTGATGACTGAGAATTTTATCGCTACCAACTTAGTACCACTAAGGTATTCGGGTGGATGTCATTAACTTTCCCCTTTCACAAAATTGCGGGACGTGTTCCAAAATTTGAAAGAAAGAATATATATATATCAGGAACTGGATTGTTCAACATATACTCTCTATAAAAACTGGTAGGATGTATTTTCTACTAATATTCAAAATATTATCGCTAGAAGATGAACCGATCGCATAGCTGTGCCTTGTTTGACGCGTGTTCTCTAAGCGATTGAAATTCTATTAATGTATGGTTTTTAACGTGACTGGTCTTACACAGTAAAATAATCTACTTATAATCCTAAGTGTGCCTGATCTTTTACAAGCATAATTTAAACATTATATACCGCCCAGTTCTAAGACTGGTTGTGCTAAGAATGAGGTTTCCTTGTTTGCTCACTGGTGGTAATTACTTTGCGTAAGTAGTATTGCTGAAATAATGTTGCTAAAATAATGATTGTAATGGTTATTTTTGAAATTGCTTAGCAGCAGACCCAGCAGATCCTTAAATAAAGGTGTTTCAATTATGAAAAAATTATTCAAGAAGTAAGATATTCTTCCCCGGACTTATTCAATTTGAAAGAAATTTATTGCATTAAATTATAAAGTGAGAATCACGTAACTATAGGATTTTTTGACTCCCAATTTTGCTGACAGCGCGACTATATTGAGATTTTCAAATACGTTACTGTAAGCTTGTCATAGAGATTTTAGCCATAGCGATACTTATAATATATGTCATGTATGATGGTACTAGTGATAAAAACATTGTTAGCTCGAATAATTTGGCGTCTCTATCCAGCACATCGCACGACTTTGTTAGAGAGAATGAAAACAAAATCAGGAATATTAAATTTCGCGAAACCATACATATCCATTTTATACTAATTTGGATTGTTAAGGTAATTTTTTTTTCCGTTAAGTTTAGTAAGGACATCAGTTGGTTTAAAATTTTCAGAGTTGATATTTCGCCTGAAGGGGTCAGATGTCTCCATCTATTCCTCCGCTAGCCATTGTGGTGACGATGAGTTTCCTTTGCCTCTCTGGTAACGTATTGCTATCTTTAGTGAGTCTACTTTGTTTATAATGTGGCCTTCCTCTTATTTAAGATTGTACGGCGGATTTTCACACAGGTCATCGAGAAACGCACTCTGCTTTTTCCATCCTTAATTTATAATCACCAATTTCTATTTCATTTTTTAAGAGGTGCAATCTGTGATAGTGCGGATTATGTTGAATATGGAATGGAGATGGTGATGGTAGGAGAGTAATAGTGGAACCTATGAGGCCATCGTTTGTGTAGGTTGTAGCATGAAATAGCCCTTGCAACTATGATTAAATTTATAAAGGGAAAGGAAATCAGTGTAATAGCCGTAAGTTATATAGATAGTCCATATCAATGATTCTATAACTGCATCTGTATACGTGTGTGTGAACGTGTGTGTAAATATATGCATACGTGTACGTTGTTGAATACTAATGTATATGTGCGTGGGTCTTTGCCGATCTGATTACTTAATATATATATATATATGTAAAATATGTGCCCGCGCGTGTGTGTGTGTACCTGGATACTAAAGTTGGTTGTATGTGTTAGTTGATGTGTGTTCGAGTGTGCATAGGACAGTAATAAATATATCGCTTTTAATGAAATTTTATTAAGAAACTACAAACGGTTTCTTTACCATTCGTATGTTGTTTCACACACTGACTGAGTGACATACATACACATACATTAAAATGCATATATACTCTTACACTAACACACTTAAGTACACAATCTCACAAAAGTCTCTAGACTTTGATAGGCAGACTCAATATTCATAGCTATATGTAGTTTTACGGATAAATGGGTATTATAAATTTGATAAAACTGCCGGAGTTATAAACATAAGTAAATGCAAGCACGTACACACAGGCATATATACACATAAACACATACACAAACCCACACAAACAGGCTGATAGACAGACACACGCACACACGCATATACACACTTGTATGTACACATATATGTACACTCATATCAAATACATACATACACATTTGCATACATAATGTGTATGAGTGTGTGAATATAAAATGTTTATGTATCAGTGAATACGTGTATATACATGCGTGTGTGAGTGTGTGTAATTGTAAATGTAGATATATATATATACATGTAAACTTGTATACGTCTATGCTTCGATGTTTATCGGTGCGTGTACAGCAAATGAGAAAAATGGAACATTTTGTGATGTTGACAGAAGAAATAAGATTAAAGGGGAAAAAATTACAAAGAAACGAAAGAATATAAAAAAAAATGTATAAAGGTGGATTTTACCTCCAGTATAAGAGAGTGAATGAATGAACATGGCTGATTCTTTGTCCAAAGCAGGGAATGAGGTTCACCATGGAAAGATTTATTAAATGTTCCTCACCACGACATGCTCTGAATATGGGCGTCTTTCAGTTAATGAAATTTCGGTACAGACAGAATATATGACGGTCTATGGAGGGGAGATTTTCTCCTTACTCTATTTGTATGTATGTATGTATGTATGTATGTATGTATTATGTATGTATGTATGTATGTATTATGTATGTATGTATGTGTGCATGTATCTATCTATTTCTCTCTCTCTCTCTCTCTCTCTCTCTGTATATATATACATATATATATATATATATATTTGTAACTGTCTCTCTGTCTAGCTATCTATATATGTGTGTCACTTTCACTCGCTCTCTCACACTCACACTCACTCTCTCACTCTCTCACCCTCTCTCTCTTTCCATATCTCTCTTTCTCTCTCTCTTTCTCTCTTTCTCTCTCTCTCTCTATCTATCTATTTACTTTTTTCATCTATTTCTTTTCATTCATTCTGTCTTCTTTCACTTCTTCCTTAATATCTACTTACCTACATATATAGCTAAACGACAGTTTAACCGTTTCTGTGCTTTTCAATATTTTCAACTCCACTTCATTACAGCAGAGTATATATGAATGAATTTACGTATTGAAGAAAGTTTAAACGTGTTTCGTTATAAATTGCTTATATATATATATATATATATATATATATATATAATATATATATAATATATTATATATATATATATATATATTATATATATATATATACCTATATATATATATATACAAATACATATATATATATATATCGCCACCTTTCTGTCTTTCTGTACCTCACGTGCCTATACACATTAATAAAGAAAATCAGAGAAAAGTCACATGAGAACCGGACGTATTGAACGCATGTATATATACATACATATATATATGCACACATGCATATATACGTTTATACATGAAAATATATATATATATATATATATATATCAATATTTACCTATATATATATATATATATTATATATATATATATATATACCTATATATATATATATATATATATATATAATATATTATATATATATATATATATAATATTATATATATATATATGTGTGTGTGTGTGTGTGTGTGTCGCTCTATGAAAATGACTGCTCAGCACCGCATTGCTATTTATAATTTTGAATTGAGGCTACCATTGATTTCATGTTAAGAAATATAGGAAAATACCCTAGTATCTTAACACTTTTTCAAGTCGATCATATGGAGGAAGGTGTTCGTATCCATTTTGGAAAACACATCCACGTTTATCTTGTGGGGACAGTTGTGAATTCATAATAACAGTATATACTACATTTAGGTCAATGTAAATTGACCGAGAAGACACAGACAGAAGGAAATCTTATGGTTTAACCCACCTTATATGACAAAAGCAGCTAGAAACATAGCTAGGAAATTCTAACAACTAATAAAAAAAAAAACATTTTTTACATTCACACAAATACCACACGTTCTTAAACAGAATACCCAGAAACACCACAGAACGACAATGCAACTGTAGATCCCCAAACCGCTGCTGTCTAAATAACAACTCTCTCGAGAAAGAACTCGTACACATGGCCAACAACACGGACTTCAACGGAGAAGCAAAGACATATATCGGAATGACGGGCAACTTGTTCAAGGATAGGTATACGCAATATCTAGCAGTTTGCTTCATACAGAGACAAACACAAAAGATACACATTTTTATCCTATATGGTATGGAGCGTGATAATCCTCGTCTAAACTAGACCATCACAGCTAACATCAGCAACTATAGACGACAGACAGCAAATGCGAGTTATCTATAACGAAAAATTAAGTCTCATAACATGAACCATGAACAGTTCAAATATTAGAGCGAAAACCTTCTCTCCTTGCATGCACAAGAAACAATTCACACTTCGAAATTTCCAGTTTGACCTCCACCCACTCTCTCACCCTTCCAAACCGGGTTAGTCTTTGGTTGTCGATTATATGCGTATCATACTTTATATGCATATTATATACTAAAGACATATACTGCAATGAACTAACGCTGGATTTCCTAAATACAGATTTATATGTTTAGGCGTGGCTGTGTGGTAAGAAGCTTGCTTCCCAACCACATGGTCCCGGATTCAGTTCCACTGAGTGGAATCTTGGCAGAGTGCCATATACTGTAACCTCAGGCCGACCAAGTCTTGTGACTGGACGTGGAAGACGAAAATTGAAAGAAGCCTGTCGTACACACACACAACACACACGCACACACACACACACATATATATGCTTCTGTGTCTGTGTTTAGCTCCCCACCATCGCTTGACAACCGTCTCGTAACTAAGTGCTTCAGCAAAATGAACCGATAGTACTAAGGTTACAAAGAACTAAGTATTAAGAAAGTACTAATCTTACAAAGAAAACGTTCTGGGGTCGATTTGTTCGACTAAGGGCGGTACTCCAGAATAGCCGCAGTCAAATGACTGAAACAAGAAAATGACAAAAATGACTACAATGACATATCCATGACATGAATTCACATGATTAACAGGAAAAATATGTATATGGATTTATCAACTTGCAACTCCATGGTCCAGGTTTAGCGTTAAAGATCTACGAAGTGCCATAAATCGTTATATGCACATACTCAAACATCAACAAAATGCGTGTATGTATGTATGTATGTATGTATGTATGTATGTATGTATGTATGTATGCATGTATGTATGTATGCATGTATATATGCATGTATGTATGTGTGTATGCATGTATGTATGCATGCATGTATGTATGTATGTATGCATATATACCTGTATGCATCTATGTCATTATTGAGTTTTATTTCAAAATTTCTTGCCAATAGAGAAAGAGAATTTCCATAACATGAACAGGGTATTTTCGTATGTATGAAATATGTATGTATGTGTTAGTATACATACATATATATATATATATACACATATATATATATACATATATATACATATATACATATATATATACATGTGTGTGTATGTATGTATGCGCATCTGTGTATGTACGTATATATGTTTTAATCTTCTTTATATGTGAGCGTGGTTGTAATTTTATGTATATATATTTAAAGACATGGGCGTGCACGGTCGTTCTCGCATGAGATAATGAAGGAATCAATCTGTTGTGAAAGCAATTACTTCCAAAGATTCAGGGCTAATGTAATGAAGATAACAATTATGATATTCTTATATGTTTCTACCCTTATTCTGTGTATCTATTTCCAAATACCCTTCAGTCTCGTATATCTCGTGTATTCTCATCGAAAATGAAAGGGAGTAACAACTCCCCCGTGTGGCACGCTTCAGCTATTTTGAAGATCTGTACACATGAAGGCACTGATTATCATATCAACCCACAAATAAATATTTTCCAATAATGCGGTGTTGAGTACCCATTATCATTGTATATGTGTGCATATTTATATATACCTGTGTTTGTGTGTGTGTGGTTGCGTGTGTATGTATGGATGTATGCGTCTATGTATATGTGTGTATATAGTTATTATTTCCCAGTGGGTTTTCGTCGGTAACGCCACCATAGGAGATCAATATCGTCGCTAAACAGTTAAAATTGTTACGATCATTTAGACAATAACTGAAGAGAATTTAACTACATTTTCATATTTGTGAACACAAGCATAAGTGTATATATATATCTGTAATGTATGCATATATACCTGTATGTGTATATGTATATATATATATGGAGGCGCAATGGCCCAGTGGTTAGGGCAGCGGACTCGCGGTTGTAGGTTCGCAGTTTCGATTCCCAGACCGGGCGTTGTGAGTGTTTATTGAGCGAAAACACCTAAGGCTCCACGAGGCTCCGGCAGGAGTGCTGGCGATCCCTGTTGTACTCTTCCGCAGCAGCTTTCTCTCACTCTTTCTTCTGTTGGTCTGCTCGCTTAGCCAGCGGGGTGGCGTCATTTGAAGGCTAAAACAATTCGAAGCGCATTGTGACCAGCGATGTAGCAACATCTGATAGCCTGGTCGGGCACGTGATATATATATACTTGATAATTAGGGTTCAGCAAAGATTTGCTTTACCACATACCGAAGTTTAGAGATAGCAACCAAAACCTTGGCCATTTCTTCTACTTTAAAAATGGACTCCCAGAGAAACCAAAATACTTGAAAACTAAATACTTGGTTTCGTTGGGAGTCCCTTTTTAAAGTAGAAGAAATAGCTAAGGTATTGGCTGCTATCTCTAGACTTCGGTATGTGGTAAAGCAAATCTTTGCTGAACCCTAATTATTAAGTAATACTTAAGTTTACTGTGAAATGGTCCTTTTTTCATGCCGAATTCTACTTGGTGAAATTATTGATTACTTCTTAATTAATTAATTTTACCCTTTGTTATATATATATATATATATATATAGAGAGAGAGAGAGAGAGAGTGACGGAGAAAATGAAAGAAAGCGAGAGCAATATACTTATACATATGTATGCATGTATGTATGTATGTATGTATGTATGTAAGCATGTATGTATGTTTGTATGTATGCATATACGTATGTGTGTACGTGCCGGTACTGCGACACGAGTGTTGATTTTTATCTACAGGTCCACTTTAAGCATATACACCTATAGTTAAATATCGTTATTTACTTGCATTTTATCAAAATGCGCCAAAATACTCGATACCAAAGAGAATACCACTTGCTATGTCCATACGAATTATCTATAGTTTCTAGACTGCATATATCAAAAGAAACGCACACACTAACTTTGAGTGTTTGTGTGAGTGCGGGCACGTGTGAATGAGTGCGAATGTGTGTATATGTTTATCTGCGTGTGCGAGTATGTGTGTGTGTCACTTTCAGAAATGTCTATCGATGAATATGTACCAAATGACGAATGATCGTGACTTCTATTACATATGGGATATGAAAAACAACAACAAAAAAAAATTATGATGATCATGCAGACAATCCTTTCCCAATCTTGCCAGTGCAAATACAGGGAACCTAATGAATCTTCCGATGGAATTCCATAGTCAATATTTGCAGAGACTTATCGCTTTCAAATAACACCCATCTCATATTGTTCGTAATAATAATAATAATAATAATAATAATAATAATAATAATAATAATAATAATAATAATAATAATAATAATAATAATAATAATAATAATAATAATGATGATAATAATAATAATAATAATAATAATAATAATAATAATAATAATAATAATAATAATAGTAATAATAATAATGACGATGGTGATGATGATGATGATGATGATGATCTTCGACCTTCTTCGAGATGCAGCATAGTGGCCAACCTTTAGAACATTTAGACTCCTAAGGCCATTTAAATCATACACCGTATTCTGCGGTATACATGTCGACGGAATAAATAGCGTAAACATGTGTAATAGTTCAAACATCGACATTATCACTTCACATACTGCTGAATTTCACCTATATTTTGGCTGATAATTTTCATGAGGACAATTCGACTTGTATGGCGGAAAATACGGTATCGTTTTTGCAAGCTGGCAGAATCGTTAATACGTTGGACAAACATTGCTTAGCGGCATTTTCCCGGCTCTTATATCAGGGGTTTCAAATCTTGCCTAGTTTGACTTTACTTTTCATTCCGTCGGTGGTCGATAAAATAAGTACGATTTGGGCACTAGGGATCAATGGAAAATATGTTCACGTTCAGCAATCGGGACGGGAGGTTAATGTAATCGGCTAATCCCCTTGCTCTAAATTTACTGGTCTTATGCCAAAATTTAAAACCATATCTTGCATTACCAAATAGCAACGAGCTGGCAGAATCGTTACTACTTCAGACAAAATGCTTAACTTACTTTCTTCCAGTAATCGATGATGAAAGTTCAAATTACGCCAACTCCCTTCATTTTCTTGAGGATCCATAACACAAAGTACCAATCAAGATATGAAGTTGATTGAATCGACTTATTCAATTCTTTCAAAATTCTTGTAAAAAAAGTGGAAAGAGTTATTTTTCATTACTAATTTTTATTTAGTTTCGAGATAATTATATTTGAGCTTACTTTTACATTTATGTGAATATAAAGCATCTTTTAATATTTCTTGACAAAACGGTAGCTAGGTGGTTACATCGTTAGCACGCCGGGCGAAATGCTTCGCGAAATTCCGTCTGTCTGTCCTGAGTTCAAGTATCCCCGACGTCCAATTTAGCTTTCATCCTTTCAGGATTGATAAGGCAAGTACCAGTTGAGCACTGCGGTCGCTGTAGTCAACTAACCACCCCCAAATTATGGAATTGTGTTAACATTTGAAACCAATATTTTTTTGACTCGAAAGCAGCGAGTTGGCAGCATTGTTATAACTCAGGGCAAAATACTTAACCGAATTTCGTCCGTCTGTCTTTAGTTCAAATTCCGCCGACGTTGGCTTTATCTTTCATCCTTTCGAAATTGACAAAATATGTTCTTGTAGGATAGGTACTTGGGTGAATGTAATCGATTTAACCCCTTATTGCCGACTAATATTGCTGGCCTTGTGTCAACATTTGTAAGCAATAGTAACAGATTTTGCATTTATAATTTTTATATCATTCTCCAATATTTGTAGTGATTGTTTGATTTGTATCAGCAGAGTCTTCACTATTTCGTTTTCATTTACTGTCAGTGCTATAATATTTTAAAACAATATTGAGATTTTGTGTTTCGGTGGACATTTTCCTCGGAACTGCAACAGAGTACACACTACGATCTGTGGATGATAACTTTCATGTATACAAGAAAACAGACGGCTGTTCAACCTTAATTCTTATACATATATTATTATCAACATCATTAACAGCAACAAAAACAGTAAGAGTGCCGTAGCAAGCAATGCCATCTGTTTGTTCTGTTTTTTTTTTCCTGGAATTAATCTCTCTTCAAAAAAGATTGCTATATTTAGGATAAAAAGCTTTAAAGGGATTTAGGACAAAATCTGTAAGAACCAGGAAGAGAAATGCTGTGACCACATTATATTTGTTAATGACAACAGCCTGTTGTATTCAAATAACTCCCTTCATTTCCTCTTTGTTGTTTTAATACCGTAATCTCCCTTTGTCGGTATTATTGGTATTTAATCAAAATTTCGGATATTTTTAGAAATGAAACACGTGTATTGTATTCAATAACGTAAAAGCTTATCTTTCTTACAAGCATATTTATGTGATGTGTATACATACATACACACGTACATACATACATACATACATACATACATACATACATACATACATACATATGTATATAGATATATGAATGTGTATATATGTATATACATAAACATATATAATACAAAGAGAGAGAGAGAAATCATTATATATATATATATACACATACATATATGTGTGTGTGTGTAAGTATATATATATATATATATATATATATATGTGTGTGTGTATGTGTGTGTGTGTGTGTGAATATGTGTGTGTATATATGTGTGTGTGTGTGTCAGTATATATATATATATATATTATATATATATTGTGAAGGCGCATAGCTCAGTCACCTTAGATTGGTGTATAAATATGAAGGCACACGACTTAGTGGTGTCAAGCTCAAAATCATGAGGTAGTGCGTTCGCTTCCCGAATCGGGGTCTTTGCTGCGTTCTTAAGCAAGGCACTTTATTTCACGTTTTTCCATTTCACTGAGCTATAGAAATGAGTTGTGATGGCACTGGTACCAAACTGTAACGGTCTTTGACTTTCCCTTCGACAACATCAGTGGCGTGGAGAGTGGATGCTGGTATGCCTTATTGACTGCCGGTCTTCCTTAATCAACCCTACCTAAACTTGTGCTTCGGAGAGGAGTATTCTTGGTGCAATCCCATGGTCATTCATGACTGGAGAGGTTCTTTTATGTATATATATATATATTATATATATATATATATATATATATATATATATATATATATAATATATATGTATATATATATATGCGTGTGTCTGTGTGTGAGCTTTTATGTATGTATAGAGATATATGTAAATAAATATTTCTACACACACACACAACACACACACACATATATATATATATATATATATATATATATATATATATATATATATATATATATATGCATATATACATATAGACTGGCACACGCATATATGCATACATATATATATATATATATGCTTTCGTGAGTATGTTACCGTGTGTTTGTATTTTCGTATGTTGTCGTTTATACATGGGACTTACCAGAAATCATCTGCCGCAGATTAAGGAGAATTTATACGTTTTTAATAAATAATGTATTTACCGTGTATGTTTTCTACAAGAAAAAACAAGAAACTAATCAGATTGACCTGGTTTTGTTTTAACTACATTTGCTCACTGACACCTACTCTTGTGAGGAAAGTACATGTCACGTATACGTGTCCGGTACAGATACAAACACAGATATACTCATACACACACAGAAGCATATATATATATATATATATATATATATAATGGACTTTGTCGAAGGCTGGTGACTCTAGCACAAGAATAATTAATTTTAGCATGTGTGAGGTTGGGTGCTCTAATAGACGCAGACGTAGATACTGTGTGATATGAAGCTTTGTTCCCACCTATGTGGTCTTGAGTTCAGTGCCACTGAATGGCACCTTGCACCACTGACTTCCAATATGACCCCTGGTAAGCTGGTGACTTTTGAGTCGGAAAATGAAGGAAGCCTGTCCTTTATCTATCAATCTATCTATTTATTCCCATAGATATATATATGTGTGTATGTATATGTATGCATGTGTGTGTGAGTGAGTGTGTGAGTATGTATATGTGTGAATGTGTGTATATTTGTGTTTGCGTTTGTCCTCAATGCAGCTTGACAACTGGTATTCACTTCTTTACGTTCCCGTAACATAGAGGGATTCGGCAAAAATGACGGTCGGAATTAGTACGAGGCTTTAACATATGTGCAGGGGTCGATCATTTCCTCTAAACCCGTCAATATGCTGCCCTAGTCGGACTGCAGTTCACAGAGTGAAAGCAGTAAAACATAAATGCTAGAAGATAGTGTAAAGGTCAAACCTAAGTTATGAACAAATATCTATAGTGTCATATCATTTTATATGTTTGTATCATTTGTAAAATGAGGGCCAGGTCAGAGACCTTCTATCCCACGAAACATTTTGATATTTTGGAATAAGAACCCGATGGAGTTGTTTCGTCGGGCTTACAACTCTTCAGGATTTGACTACATTACCTCTACATTCTGCGAAATTATGGCAGCGTAAAGAAAAATATTATCATGATGCTAGCCTACTGAAAATGCTTAGTTTCACGATTACACTAAAAATATATGAAAATGGCCTTCATGTATTTTCTAAATATAACGATTCGATTCATATAAAACCAGACGCATCCCAACAGTTGGCGATTCGTTTCACAGTCATAAAATTCTTCTGTGCCCAACAGAGTCTAAAAAGATCAGGAGAGAGCCATAATGTAGTACAGCACTTGCATATCTGAAACAGCTCTTCTTTATGCATATTAAGGCATCCTAAACAACACCCAGAGAATACTATGTGGGTACATGGCATAAAATCTCATATACACATATTCAATCCTTTGAGTTAAAGGTAAGCTGCCTCGTCTCTCTGTTTTCTGTAAGCTTTAATTTTGGCTGAATTCATTTTACTTTCTTTCAAGGATTCTCGACACATTCATCTATTGTCGTTGCATTACCATTGATATGTCCACCATTCTTCCAAGTCCGGTTCTAAGCACTATATCTTGCCATGAACGCCTGTTCTTTGGAATTCTCTGCTGGTTCATGTCTCGTTAGTAAGAATTATGTGGCTATGATTCATGACATCAAACACACAGCTCCCACTATCCCAGGGGGCAGGCGAAGGGCGTAGATCGCTACAGCCTAAGCCGAATCTAGAAGCAGAAAACATAGAAAATATAGGTGTGTGACCTGGGAATACGCATAAATAATGCTGTACTTCTGTATGTTATGAAGATGGAAATATTTTGCAGGTGACTGGTTGTTGAGATTCTGAGTTCATTTAGAATAAGAAAAAAATAACCCATGTTCATCCTATAGAAAATAGTTTTAATACGTTGGGTGGGTCACTGCTCGTAATTGTGACTGTCACAAAGCATAAAAGTTTTGAAGTCGAGGCAGTGTAAACGCTACTGCATCAAGAAGATTCGTTTGCTGCAACAGACGAGCGACAGGGAGAGGTTAAAAGACTAGGGATCTACTCTTTAAGGCGAAGTGGCTTAAGACATTCAGTTATATATTTACATACATAAATACATGCACACACACACACACGTACACATTAACACACACACGCACAGATGTAAATATACATACATACATACATATATATATATATATATATTATATATATATATATATATATATATATATTTCCTCCCCTCACACATTCATGATACCGACCATATACTTCGTCTCTAATTCCTTCTCCTTTCCTCACAACCCATCAAAACTACTGTTCACTATTGACATCAACTACTTATACACTGTTATCCCTCATAATATGGTCCTCTGCACATTAAAATGCTTCTCCACTCTTCGTCTTTATCCTCCTCCTCATACCTCCACTCTCCCCCGTTTGACTGAAAATTTCCTCTCTTTAAATTTTTCGTTCGCAGAAGAATTTTACCATAACCGGAGTGTAGCGCATGGAAACGCGAATGGGCCTCAACTATGCAATCCTATTTGTCGATTCTGTTGAGCCCCCAAATATTATCTCCTGTCACCGGCACCACACCCAATCTATACGGTCCATACATTGACAACTGTATCGGTGCGAGCTCAGTCTCCCGCGAACATGTCAACACCTTTCTCTCTTCCATCCAATCGTTCCATCCGGCACTTGGATTGTCTTGCTCTGTCTACAACATATCTGTCAACGTTCCAAACATTTATATAACCATCCACTATTCCTCTCTACTACCTCCATCCATTATAACCATACAAGCACACACTCTTATCCAAACTTCTCTAACCCCTACCGATGCAAAACTGTCTATCCCTTACTCTCTGTACCTCCATCTCTGCAGGGAATACATAAACATATCATCTTCAGACATACACTTGTTTGCCACACACTTTAGATACATGACTATTGTCTGTCTTGCCATCCAAAACGCCAACCATTTACTTCCTTCCGGTCAATTCAACACATGCAACTGTTAATCCAATCACGCTAATTTTCTCTCCGTTTTCCCTCCCTAGACATCTAGGGTCCAATATCGTGTAGCACATAAGTTATAACAATCCCTGAATTAAACACCATGGCAAAACGTCAAATATCTCATCCACTTGATCCAGATTAAAGAGCCTTTTACGTGGGTGGGTTGTATGGATTCAATGCGGTTTAAGCTCTGATGATATAAAGTCAGTTTGAATATCGATAAGAAAGTACAAAGGCAAGTAAAAATTGACCGCAATGGAACATTTATTTCCGTCGCCGAATTCAATACTTCAACTAGTACAAAAAATGGAACTCTGTCAAAAACTTTACATGGTTTCACAAGGTTTCTCAAAGTTGTATTTAAATGTTAGAAGAAACACAAAACATAGCGTCAAATATTCTGGTTATAAATCTCTCTTTGCTGAAAATGCACATTGGTAAAAGCTGATCTCATATCGAAGACCAAAGCTCGATCGTAACAAACTCTCCTCCCTATGGTATTAGCGAGAAAATCGTCCATTAAATAGCTGTCTATCACGTTAAGGGGTAGACATTCCAAGTAAAACTAAATGGACTGGAATATCAGGTAATGTGCAAAATGGGTATCTAATTGTAAAGAGGCAAAAAGTGGATAGCTAAATGTAAAGAGCGAAGTTGCTTCTTTTACAAACCAATACCGTAACAGCTTCCGATTCAAGGACCTACAGACCTGTAAATGATCTACGAAGTGTAGATACGGATGTGTTGAAGGGACGAACATAGTCGTCCGGCATCTACAGACACACAGACACACACACACACACACACATACTTTCTCTCTCTCTCTCTCTCTCTCTCTCTCTCTATCAAGTCTTGATGAGTTAAGTTCGTTCTACGAGCCTTCAAAATATTAATCTGCGCGGATCTGAGTAAAATCTAATTAAAACAAGGTATATGTATATGTAAATCTCAACAAAGGCGTTACCTTAGATCGTTTGTCCATTCACTCGAAGATATATCTGTGTATGTGCGCGTGTGTATGTATATATACATGTCTGTGTATGTATGTATACATACAAACATATATATGCATACATACATAAATATATATGTGTATGTGTATGCGTACATACATACGTATATATGTATGTATGCATGTATGTATAATGCTTGGAACTTCAACTACTAATGTAGTCTTCGCAGTTAAGCCGAGGGTTGCTGATACATCTCCAAGTATGAGAAAATCTCATTTCTTCTCAGGAATGAAATTGTACTATTCCGACTGCGATGGGTCGAAATGCAATTAAACTCCTGCTGGATTTGAACTCAGGACTTAGGCCTCCAGAAATATGCAGCTAAAATTATGCTTATTTTCCTGTTACATACATACATATGTACAAACACACATGTGTGTATGCATATAACATCGATTGTGTATGGAAGCAGAGAAATAGCTTGTTTCTTCGCCTCGAAAATGACTAGTTAGATCTAAATGTGGTTAATATTATTATATTATAACCTCCACCTATTTAACCCCCAAGATGGTATAAAAATATAAGGGCGAAAGGAGAAGACATTAAGAGGGAGAGGTGTTAAGTGCGGTCTTGGAATATTGGATATTCGATAGCAAATCCTGCAGCTGACGCGCATTTAATTACCGACGCTGTATACACTTTCTTAGGAGCACAGAATATTAACTTGCTTTTCACGAGTTGTATGCATGTGCGCGTTTGTGTTTATACATACATACATACATACACGTATATAGTATATATATATATATATATATATATATATATATATATATATATACATGTATATAAGTATATGTATATATGTATATATGTATATATATATATATATATATATAGTATATATATATATATATATATATTATATATATATATATGTATCATATTCACGTGTTTCTACTCAATTGTTGTTCTATTACTATGCTGTGTCTTCGTTCATCTTCTTTTTACGTATATGTATATATGCTTCTGTGCGCTTAGGATTGTTGGTGTGCAGGCGTAATTGTGATGATAAGAGACAGAATAAGAGTGCTCACACATGAGGAAATGTTCGTATCTTTGTGCGTGTCTATACCACTGTGCGTATATGTGTATGTGTGTGTGTGTATGCAATGAGTCTACCCTTATATGATGTTATCCAGAGCGGTGTTCTGTTTTTTATTGTTTCATTTTGCCTGTCACTCAATCCAGAAATGCGGCAGTGGGTTTTCAAATTTCGACCATCGATGTTTGCTAATCGCTCCATAAAACGACAGAAAAAGCAACAAAAAACATGTCCTCTATTTTCTCTCTTTTTTATTGATATTCTTTTTTTTAATCTTCGGTTTGAAATTTCAAATTGATGAAACTACAATGTTTTCTTAAGCTTAAAATCGATCGAGTTGGTGATGGTGTTGCGGTGGTGCTGATAGGAAATATCGTGTTGAATAAATCTAAAAGAGAAAATATAACTGAAATTAATACTCGATTCAATATTAAAAAGTATTTTAATTACTATTGGAAACTATAATATTTTATAGTTTATTGTGTTTCTTAGGTTTCAATTGAAATTCGAACTTGGAATGGTGAATTCGGATTCCATTTTCCACCACCATATTTATTTTATGAAAACATCTCAGTTTTGTAAATTTGGAATGCAAAAATTTTTTTAAAATGTAAAAGAAAATATAAAGAATATGACAATCATTTTCAGACATTCGCCTATTTAAATAAAACATGGCTAGTGTTTGTATGTGTGCGCGCTAGTACCGGTGTGTCAGTGTGTCCGTGTGTGTGTGTGTTCACGTGTTTTGTGAAATGCTAACAATGGAAACATTTCTTGAAAGTGCTTTTGGCAACTGAGTTTGCTGAATTTAGTTTTATTGGTAATGGCGTTCTTGAAATCATTTTGGATATCATTTCAATATTTGCATATAAGCAGCTGATAATACAAACATTTATTTATTTCGTTATTACATTTATTTCGCTGTGAAATGGCAGAAACGGAAGAGCGCCGTACGAAACACGAAGCTGTATTTGATTATATCCCTCCACTTTGCACGTTCAAATTTAACTTTGTCTTTCATCCTTCCGGGGACAATAAAACAAACATCAATTAAATAATGAAGTAATATTCTTCGACTCTACTAAACCTTACCAAAAATATTAAAAAGAATAAAATTTAAATCACGAGTCAACGCGGTGTAGAAATGCGTGTTGGACCGAGTTGGTAATAGCGCGATCTCTCTTAAATTATACATTAATGTCAATAAAACGAAATTGTATTGTATAACTTTGCCCGAGCTATTATGTCTAAAAATACAAAGGAATCATCACAGTTGAAAAGCATTTAATCATAGATCTGCAAGATTAGATCCGATCTTTGAAAACAGTGACGACAATAAAAGTGTGACCGGGTGCTTAAAATATTTAATATCAGTTTACAGCATTGCGTTAAAATTAATAGGCGTGGCAGTGCGGTTAAAAGTTTATTTCCCAACCGCATAATTCCCAGTTCGTTTCCTCCGGTGTGACACCTTGGGAAAAATGATTTGTACTATAAGCATCACCCCGAGCAAAGCCCTACGCGTGGGTGTGGTCAACGGAACCTTAAACATGCTCGTAGTATATAAATATATATACCCTCTCTTTTACCCTCTTTTACTCGTTTCAGTCATTTGATTGCGGCCATGCTGGAGCACCGCCTTTTAGTTGAGCAAATCGAACCTAGGACTTATTCTTTCGAACCTAGTACTTATTCTATCGGTATCTTTTGGCGAACTGCTTCGTTACGGGGACGTAAACACACCACCATCGGTTCTCAAGCGATGTTGGGGGTACAAACACAGACATACACAAACATATACACACGCACATATATATATATAATATATATATATATATATATATATATATATATATATATAATATATATATATATGTAGATTCAGTACTGATTTTAACATCAGTGATTCATCTTTAAGGTTGCAGAGATGTAGTTTGGAAAGGAGAGCATCATCACTATCTGTGAAGAAGCCTTGAAAACATCGAAAAGAAGTGTATTATGTTTTTCTTCTACTTATTGCGTCTAGAGGAACAGAGAGCGCATAGAAACGTTGCAGGTTCTCCTAGAAGAATGAGCTTGAAGCCGTAAATATTCCACATAATTTTTTATAGGTCGACATTTATAGGAAAGATTTGAGCACAATTACAGGAAGAGATAGGAAAGACACAAGTGTAATCAGTAACGTGAATTTCGTTTCTGAAGAGTAGAAGGTGTGATTTGAGGAAAATTTCACTACTCATTCTCGTATGATGAATTACTTGTAAAAGTTCTCTGTCTTTCTTCTTCTCTCTCCTGTCTGTCTGTCTCTCTCTTCCTTTCCCTCTCCCCCTTCCTTTCACTCTACCCTTTCTCTCTTTCTTTCTCTGTCGCTGTTTCTGTCTCTCTTGCTTTTTAATTTTATTTTCTGTATATTCATAAATGTGCAGGAATTTGATTACCGCAGAGGTTCTTTGAATTGATTTTGTGCAAAAATTAACATCTTACACCCTACTTTTAACAGGACCTGAATGCACTTGCCATGTAACTAACCATCTTTGTGAGAGAAGATTCAACCAAGAAATGACTTTGTAATTATATAGTAGCAATCATTCATAAAAACATATATATACTAACATCTTCATCTAATTCATTACGCAATCAACCACTTTGTTAGGTTGGTATATAATAATAAAACATGGGATAACGTTTTGGCTCTTTGGGTAATAACTCTGAAGACTCCAAGTAAATTTCGAGTACATATCAAGCAATATGTGTCAGAGTAGACATCCGTTTTCTAACCTCAACACCGAAGATGTTTGTTTGAAATGCTACGTATCCCTATGGTTTATAATAATCACCATAAGCTAAAAATCTCTGGAGTATGCTGGATCTCATCTGTTTTAACCTCTACACTATTTCCAGCTCTGTCGAGATATGAAACATCATCAGCGACTGCTATTTTGTCAGATTCCTCCATTTATACTCTCCAATAAATTCCAACCACTTTCCCTGGAATATCTCCCCATATAACTTCCATATTGTTTTCGCAAAATTTATACTTGCTTCTATATTTTTATATCATCCATTACATTTTACCACTTTCATCATTTAAACTGCACACATAACACACGCTAAATTTCACTATATATATATATATATATTTTTCCATGTTTTGCTATCGCCTTTTAACATTTTCTCTTTCATTTTCAATTATATATTTTAGAAATATTTTTAGAAAAAAGAAAGGAAAAATATATTTCACTACGTTTTATTATATTTTTATTATTTCTATTAAACTTTACTGTTTTCTGTCAAATCTTTGGCTGCTTTTTCTATTATATAGTTTTAGAGTTCCTTTACTAATTAACAAACGCACATACACATGCAAATACATACGCACACTCACATACATATATGTATGCAGTTAAATATAATATATGTTATAATATATATGCATATATATATATATATATATATATATAATATATATATTATATATATATAATATATATATATATATATATGTATATGTATATATATATATACATGCATACATATATATATATGCGTATATAAGTATGTGCGTATGTATGTAAGAGTATGTTTTATACAAACACACACACATATACATACATGCACATATATATGTATATATGTATATATATATGTATACATATATACATATATATATACATATATACATATATATATATATACATATATATGACATATATATATGTATATTTATATATATATGTGTGTGTGTGTGTGTGTGTGTGTGTATAATATAACAAACCTCTGTGTGTGTTGATGCTCGTATAAATTCATTTCTTTGTATGTAACCGCATGTATGTGTCTGTTAATTAATGAAAGAATGGTGTCACTATATAATAGAATTATGAGTTAAAGAAATGACAGGACTGCGTACACACTTAAGAATACACAAATGCACACAAGCAAACATACACATAAACATTTAAACACAAACACATACACGCCTACATACACACATATATAAAGGAACATAAACCCAGCTAGTATAACTTCAATTCGTGTAACTGACTTGTTTAATCGCTAAGACTGCACAGCCACTGAACAAGGAGTCGGTGCAATGATTTTGTGTCTACAAGTCTTGCAGAAACGTTAGATTGATACCGAAGTATACGACATAGGGACGATTTGAGGTATATTGCTATAAGTTTTGGTCAGGGACTTCGTTATGTTTCTGTGATAAGTAAACGTGTGCCTTTGTTGCATTAAAGTCTGTAACACATTTAGTTACAAAGCGTATATATGATTTTGTTGTTATAAAGAGTGGTTAATATATAAATTGACAGGGGTATGTAACGAACAGGTACCTTCATATATCAATGCCGATGTATGTGCGTCAGTATATACACGCAAACATATACAGATACACAACACACAAATATGCACATATTCACATTCATGTATACATGTGTGTGCCAGTTATATTTATATATGGCGTCATAAATGTGTGTTTATATATATATATATATATATATATATATATAAGCATACAGAGACACACACACATACATGTGTGTGTTTAAATGTCACTTTACAAATTTTGACAAATATTTATCATGTATTTCATCATTTAGTTAAAACTCTATTTGTATTCCTTTATTACATCAACTTTTAATTATAAACTTTTTTCTAACACTTTCTACTAATGCTTTTAAAGCCATACCTAATTTTTTCGCTTTTTATTGTTTGTTTGAATGTTTAATTTTTGTTTTTATTCTAACACTTTTCTCTTTTACAAACAAACATTCCATATTTTAAAAGTTGAAAACGCCTAACTGCTAACAGTTCTCTGAAGAAGAAAAATGGCATATAATTAACACCCTTAGCTTGAGGAAAATAAATAAACAAACAAAGACATAAATTTATAGTCAAAGATGAAATATTCCACGTAGTAATCATATGAAAACAGCTTTCAACAAATATGACGATGGTTTATAACAGGAAGTGGTAGGGGATGATAATTAACCAAAATAAACAAATAAATGCTAAAAGGGGAAAACAGGATTAAGACAGCATGTCAATGGACTGTGGATATGTGCTAATTTAGAGAGAAAAAAGGCAATATTTTCCTTCGTATATCTGACATCAAAGCAAACACGCATATCAACATTAATATGGTCCTATTAATGTTATCGCTGTAATGGTGTCTATTTTTCTGTTGTCGAACTATATTCATCGCTTAATTTAAAAAACAGAATGAGCTAAGAGAAATAACTGAGAGTTGCCAATGGCGTGTATTTGAATAATATAGACAAATACAGGTATATTAAATAACATACAACGTAAATTCATGATTTATTGCAACTACCTCCGACTTTAGAGGCTGTATCATAATTAACAATTGACAATTAAAACAGCCTCATAAGAGAAGGGAAATCATTTTAAGATTCAAGACATTTCCAAAGCTGATTTGTCATTAAGGAAACGACAGGGTCATTGTCGGATGATTAACTGTATCGCTTTATTTATGGAAAAATGACCGAAGTGAGGCAACTGAAAATGGCCATTGGCATGTATTTCAATAATTCAATGACAGAAACACATAGAGATATATAAAATAAAACAATTATCTCCTTCTGTAGAGGATGAGGCATAAATACCAATTAGCAATTAAGGTGAACTACATATGGGGTTTAATCTAGAATTCTACATAGTCGATATGCCTTTAAGGAAAAGAACAAACTAATTGTCAGGAAATAAAAGGACAGTCGAGGAAACGTGTTTTTGGATGGGTAGTTGACAGCACGACAAATGTCCGACGGCTGCTGGTTACATGCTGTTGGACAAGTATGCTTTTCCCATTGTGGTAGATGAATATAAATAGTAGTTTCAATGTCGAACGTCGAAGAGTTTGCCCTGTAAGAATTTTAGCCTATATTTTAGACAAGATGAGCTGACAATATCGCAAGCCTCTTGCTTCGGGGTTTACCCCAACAGCGTGGCATCTTGGGAGGTGTCCTCTTCTATAGCCTTGATCCCATTAATGTCTTGTGAGACGATTTGGTACAATGGAACTGAAAAAAGCCCATCGTGCATATGTATATATACATACATATATATGTGTGTTTGTGTTTGCTTGTTTGTGTGTGTGTGTATGTGTGTGTATGTGTTTGTGTGTGTTTCTTGTCTGCGTTTGACCATCCCCTGCATGAAAACCGGTGCGGTAACTGAACGATTCGACAAAAGAGACTGATAAAACAAGCATCGGGCTTTAATAAAATAAGTATTGGGGTCGATACATTCCACTAAAAACTCTTCAAGGCGATGCCTCCGCGTGACCGCACTCTAATGACTGAAAGAAGTAGAAGATGAAAGATAAATGTTTAAAGAAATCGGACAAAACACTTAGCAGCGTTTATTCCATTTCTTAACGTACTGAGTTCAAATCTCGCCCAGGTCAATTTTGCCAATAATCCCTTCGGGATCGATAAAATAAAGTACCAGACAAGTGCTGTGGAGGATATCATCAACTAGTCACCTCACCTCCAATGAAAGTTACTGGTCTTGAACCCTACAACGGACAGGCATTCCGTTCAGACGGAATGTTGTGGTCTCCGTTACATATACGCCATATAAACCGTATAACCAGCTGCATAACTCTCATAACTCAAGGAAAATACTTAAAGAATTTAAAAGAATGGGCCATAATAGAAAAGCCTGTTTGGCTCAGATTAGAATTAAGATATTGGAATTGTATTTTATACTTAATTTTCCTGACTTGCGTGAAATATCATAACATCGGTTTAATATTTCTTATAAGGTGTAGCCGTGTGTAGTATGAAGCTTGCTTCCCAATCACATGGTTCTGGTTTCAATCTCACTGCATGGAACATGGGACAAAAGTCCTCTACTATAGTATTGGGCTCACTAAAGACTTGTGAGTGCATTTGATAGACATTAATTTAGATCAAAGCAATAATAGAAATAATAAACATAGTGGGATGGGCCATCCTAGCAATAATCAAAATAGAATACATAATGTGAAGAACACCACTAACTATCGAGTGGGAAAAGTTGGAAGGGTTAAAGGTAGAGAGCACGTGCAATTAGAATACAAAAATAGAGTGCCTAGAACGAAAAAAGCAGAGTACAAGTTTACATGAATTTGAGCCAATTGAAGTACTAAGAGGATTGGATAAAAATGGACCTACCAAGATGTCCTATTCAGATAGGGAAGGTAGCCAATTCGTAAGCTCTACCATTAGTATTACATAAATAATTAACAAATATAATATCAAACAAACCCAATGTCGAAATAAAGACCAGGTACAAAATGTTTAGGTAGAAATAGAAATACGCACCCCAATAACATAGATACCTCTAGAAATAGTATTTTTACCATATACACAAAAACACACACACACACAGGGCTTTAAATGCAATATATGCAAAACACATACACACAAACACTCCACAAACGCACGTAGTTGAATGGCGATTGACTACTTTGTAGTTCCTCCGCCCATTGACGGGTCTTATTTTTTGTTCCGCAGGGTGTTCAACAAACATCCACCTCACCAAGCAAGACTGGTGGGTTTGCCAGTTTAGTCGCCGACGACCGACCATGCAACAGGTTGTACAGACTGAAGAGCGACATGACATATGTATATATATATATTATAATATATATATATATCTATATATATATATATATAATATATATATATATATATATATATATATATATATATATATATGTATGTGTATATATATATATATATATATATATATACATATATATATCTATATATATATATATATATATATATATATATATATGTATATATATATATATATATATACACATATAAATAATACATATATGTATGTACTTATGTATGTATGCGTGTATATTATATATATAGGTGGCGAGCTGGCAGAACCGTTAGCACGCTGGGCGAAATGCGTAGCTGTATTTCGTCTGTCGTCACGTTCCGAGTTCAAATTTCGCCGAGCGACTTTGCCTTTCATCCTTTCGGGTCGATAAATTAAGTACCAGTTACACACTGGGGTCGATATAATCGACTTAATCCGTTTCTCTGACCTTGTTTGTCCCGTCTGTGTTTAGCCCCTTGTGGGTAGTAAAGAAATATATATAATATATATATATAATATATATATATATATATATTATATATATATACATATATATATACATAGGCATATTAACATACATATATGTATGTATGGATATATGTATATGTGTGTGCGTGTTTGTGTCTGTGTTGTCCCCCACCACTGCTCGAAAACGGGTGTTGGTGTGGTTACATTTCCGTAACCTAGCGGTTCGGGCAAGAGGAACGAGAGAATAAGTAATAGGCTTACAGGAATAAGTCCTAATGTCGATTTGTTCAACTAAAACCCTTCAAGGCGGTTCCCCAGCATAGCCGCAGTCAAATGACTGAAACAAGTAAAAGATAAAATATAACATCTGAAAGAAGGGCAGTGCACATAGTTTTCTTGCAGGCGTGTACACCCAATGCACAACATTAATTAGCTTTAAATTTTGTAGTGTGTCTTGTTACCACACACTTTAACATGTTGAAATGATGCCAAGGTAACGAAAGAGTCTCTTTCAGGTCGTGTGATGTACTAGAAATAACAGAGGACTTGTCCTGAAATCACTCTCTTACATAACGTTATCT
Source organism: Octopus sinensis (assembly GCF_006345805.1). Lineage (NCBI taxonomy): Eukaryota > Metazoa > Mollusca > Cephalopoda > Octopoda > Octopodidae > Octopus > Octopus sinensis. Next base: position 78,232,281 of record NC_043001.1, read on the forward strand.
TAGAAATATTCCATCAGAGAAAAAAATGGAAAACACGTGGTAGTTATAACTTATGATATCCTGTGTCAAAATAGCAACAGCTTCTTGTTCAAAGCAAGCCAAAACGTGAAACTCTATGTGGTTGATCACCCAGCCTGTTAGAAATAGTAGTCAAATTTCCTCCAAATATTAGCCTAATCTCGTAAAAATTGTGGTGTTCTCTGATAACCAAGATGAGATGAGAACTAGGTGAATACTCTTTATCATGGGCGTGTTAATTCATCTTTGCATTTTCTATCATTTTGCTTTATTTAAACAAGGCTGGGCTATTTTGAAATCATGTGTTGTATAAACATACATTGTTACATATATAATATCGAATGTAGACGCGTGTATAGCTGCGTGGATAAGAAGTTGGCTTTGCAAACACGTTTTCGGGTTCAGTTCCACAGTGCGACATTTTGGGCAAGTATTTCAATAGCCCCGGAGCGACCACTCCCTTGTGAGTGAATTTCATAGATGGTCACTGTATGGAAACTCGTCATGCATATAGATGAATATATGTATGTGTGTGTATCTTTGAATTTGTCCCCTTCCACTTCAGCTTGGCAAATAGCCCGTGTTGATTTGTTTAAGTCACTTTAACTTAGCTATTCAGCAAAATAGCCCCAATAGAATAAGCACCAGACTTTAAAAAATATATCCGTGCTGGGTGCCATTTTTTCAACCAAAACCTTTCATGGTCGCTGTTCAATGAGTAAAACAAGTAGAAAAATAAAACATTCCATTTTCAAGATATCTCCTCAAAATCACTTTATGATTTTGTGATATGGATTTGACTGACAAGGAGGACTAGACTGGAGATTTTTTTTTCTTTTCTACTCATAAATGATCAACTAAAGCTTTCAAATACTTTCTCAATTCTTTGAGAATTGTATAAGTATTGCAGTGATGGCTGTACTTTAGTAATTTTAGAGGAAGATCTTAAGCAAATCAGAAGTGTGAGAAACTTGTTTAAGTGAAGTTAGTTCAAATCAGAGAGAGGAGAGAACTAGGTAAAAAGAGAGGGAAAAAGAAATGGATAGAGAATGAAAGAGGGTGGGAGAAAGAGACAGGAAGAGAAAGGGAGAGATAGAGAGAGAGAGGGAGAAAAGAGAAGGGGGAGAGTGGGAGAGATAGATAGATAGGGGCGCGATAATATTAATTGCAGAAAGGGGATAAAATGAGTGTTTTGAACAATAAATAAGAATCTTGACCTTTTCAAATCGATAGAAGTTTGAAGAACACTTGGGAGAATTGACATTTGAGAAATATTTTTAAATTATTCAGTCTTACAAATTGTAGCTTGGAGTCAGATCCCTTGCTCATTATCTAACTGTAAACATAGATTTTATCATGAACTATATCGACACAAGTACAAGTGAAGCAACGATGTATATGCTACTGATGAGTAACTTAGGAAAGGCAAGTTGAATACCAGCGGGATTTGAACTTGTACAACATTACTGGCTCATCACAAATTTTTATATAGTGAATAGGTAAAGTGTCGAGCTAGTACCATCGTTAGTACGCCGGGTAAAATTTTTTTGTTCCTTCTCGAGCCACGCCTGGTTCATAAGGGCCGGTTTCCCGGTTTCCTTGGCGTATAGGTTCCCCACCCGGACGGGACGCCGGTCCGTTGCAGGCGAGCTGCAAGATGCAGGAGGAAAGAGTGAGAGACAGTTGTGGCGAAAGAGTCAGCAGAAGTTGGCCATTACCTTCTGCCGGAGCTTCGTGGAGTTTAGGTGTTTCGCTCATAAACACACACATCGCCCGGTCTGAGATTCGGACCCGCGATCCCCCGACCGCTGCTTTAACCACTGGGTCATATGCCTCCACCGGGTAAAAATACTTAGTGGTTAATTTCGTCTGTCTCTACTTTCTGTGTTCAAATTCCGCCAAAGTCTACTTTGCATTTCATTCTTTCGGAGTCGATGAGCACTGGGACCGATGTACTTTCTTGAAATTTCTGGACATGTGCCATATTTTGAAACCAGTATAGTGATTAAGTGTAATACTAGATTATAAGCAATATTGGATTAATAATAACTTTACATACAAACTTTAACGAAAAAAAACAAAAAAACTAATTGCCTCTTTTGGGATTTGAAAGTAAGATTTGTCGTAATCCTCACTAAATAATGATTTCTAACTTAAGAAGATGTCTAGAAAGCTGAGAACAGTGTTTTCTCAATCAGTTTGTGGAAATGTAACCCTTTGATTCCTATTTTCCTCTACTGGACTTCCACAGACATTCAATATGTATATAATAAAACATCCTACTGTATTTTTATAATAAATTATTACTATTTTATTCGTTTCAGTCACTTTGACTGCAGCCATGCTGGAGCACCGCCTTTAGTCGAACACATCTGGACTTATTCTTTGCAAGCCTAGTACTAATCCTATCGGTCTCTTTTGCCGAATCGCTAAGTTACAAAGGCGTAAACACAAGAACATCGGTTGTCAAGTGACGTTGGGGGAATACATACGCACACACACACACACACACACACACACACACACACACACACATATATATATATATATATAAGTACCAAATAAACTCACAGAGCTTTAGTCATCTGGAGGCTATATTAGAAGACACTCGCCTGACATGCCACGCAGTGCGACTGAACCCGGAACCATGTAGTTGGTAAGCAAGCTACTAACCACACAGTCACACCTGCGCCTATTATTAGGAATACTATAAAAAATATAAATATTTTAAGTATTGTAGATGTAAAAAGCAATGTATTGTACATACATTTTAACAAATAAAACTTATGTAGACCCTGTATGGACCCCTGTTGAGAACCACTGATTTAGAAGGAGTTATTTATGAAATAAATTGACCTAAGTATAGTATTAGAGGTTGGAAGCATAAGGCCTAATGGCTAGCGCAGCGGGTTCGCGGTCGAGGGATCGTGGATTGTAGTCCCAGGCTGGCCGATGTGTGTTTTTGAGCGAAACTCCTAAACTCCACGCGGCTCCGGCAATGGCGAACTTCCTCTGACACTTTCACCACAACTTTCTCTCACTCTTTCCTCCTGCATCTAGCATCTCATCTGCGACGGACCGGCGTCCTTTCCTGGTGAGGAACCTATATGCCAATAAAACCGGCCCTTATGAGCCAGGCATGTCTGGAGAAGGAACAAACAACAACATAGTATTAGAGGAATATTTTATCGCAAGATCGTGGTTTCGATTCATGGGCAGGGTGGTGCGTTATTTTCTAGAGCAAAACATTTAATATTACCTTTCTCCAGGCCACTCAGCTGTTTATGAGTAATCATGCGACGAACTGGCGTCTTATTCTAAACATAATGTCATCCCAGTCACTTATATGCTATGGAAACCGAGTAACTGGAACTCGAAACACTGTCTAACAGGAGTTGTAGTTGATAATATTAATAATGATGATGTTGGTGATATAATTTATCGACCCTGGAATAAAAGAAGCCAAATCTAATATGAGCGGAATTTCAACATCAAACGTAAAGATATATAAAAAAAAATTTTGTCCAAAATAACTCCACCGAAACTAGCTAAATAAACTCACCATTCTAAAATTTGTTACCAATGAATGAAAGTTATTTTGCACCGCCGCTTTTCCTACATACCAACAAAGCCAGCACCCTACCCCCACAACCACCACCTTCACACAACTAATCTGTTTCTTAATTTTGTTTACCTCCAGCATTTACTGATTCCTTAAACTGATTGGCAAAGATTTCATTCCAGTTCAGTCGCACAGTCCACCTGATGATGAAATCGTCAAGTGGACTGTGATAATATACAATCCCTGTACGATTTACTATCGCAGACAAAATCAGTCTGCATAAAGATCAACTTCGGATTTACTAACTTAACCTGACCTAATCTATAAAGGTAATTATCGGTATGTTTGGTGAAGTTAATATCACTGGTGTAATACGAGTTTCTGGTGTTGCTGGAGTAACTAATGTGGTATTGTTTGTGATTAATGTAGTTGAAATTGTTGATGTGATGGCTGATTTATTAATGTGGCGGTCTAGTGCAATTAGTGAGTTAGTGACCTGTACTAATAGTTCTAAATATTCGTTAATATCGCCTCTCTCTCTCTCTCTCTCTCTCTCTCATATCGGATAGATTATGTAAGTTGAGGGAGGCTTTCACGTTAGGCATGAGATATTTCAGATCAATCAATACGGAGAGAACACGCACATACATACACATATGTACATAGACACATATATACACATATATACACACCTACCCGTCCGTATATTATATATATATATATATATATATATATATATATATATATATATATATATATATATATACGTGTGTGTTTGTGTATGTGTACTTATAGATATTCATTAATTAATTAATGACAAAGGGACTGGAATCACATAATCAGCTTCATTGGTTTATAGCTTTTTCTGCAATAAGTCGCACCACACTCAGAATTGTATTACGTGTACATTTAATATAGCTTCCTCGGAGCCAATAGCGGGATATATCTATATGTGTGTGTGTATGAATTTTAGGTGAGTTAAAATATGTCCGTAATATGCTTAAATTTATGAAGGCAATTTCACTGCAGTTACCGTGTGGGAAAAAATTCCCGTTTATGGCAAAAAGTGCAAAAATATCATATCTACTCAGTGCTTCTCACTAGCGGTTATCCAGACGCGCTCTGTAGGCTTCATCTTGGGGAAATACTGAAAAGGGATAAGCCTGGGCAGATTCAAAGCCGTAGCTTTAATTTAAAAATTGTCAACATCATTAACTGAGTTGTGGTAGTAGACGGCCTTGTCAGAATAAAAATAGCGGTATCAGCACGAAGCAGTGATGGGGAATAAACGAATTTTAGGTTTGTTAAAATGTGTTTGTGGCATATTTAACTTCTGAAGGAAAATTCATTTATTCCTCGTAACTACATGGCGCAGGTCACCCCCATAAACAGTGATATTTGTGTTTCTTTTTTGGTCTTTGACTTATTCTGTTTCATTCTTTCGGTATTTCCCAACAAGGAAGACTAAAGGGCTAGAAACACGCGTTTGAGCAACCGCTTGTGGGAAGCACTGGATAGATATTATGTTTGTACACCTTTTATCGTAAGAGGGAATTTTTTGTACACGCTAACCGCAGTGAACATGCCTTTAGAAATCAAAAGCTGAGGTGAACCGGCGTTTCGTTCAGGAAATCTCAACCAATTATTCGTGATAGAAACCGGGTTAATTTCCGGCTTTATGAGTGTTAGAGCTCATGTCAAATCTAAGTTTAAATCTCTCTTTAACCCTTCCAATCTAATATTGCTGATCTTTTCTTCGACTTGAATTTCTCCTAAGAACATATATTTTTTATGCATCTATTTTGACAAGTTCCGGACATACATTTCCATTCAACTCATTATATTCCTGTTCCTGACCCCAGCTGAACATACAGTTTTGTTTGTACCGGGTTGTAAATTTTTCTGTATTTTTAATCTCAGATGTTTCAACTCCTATCTCACAGTTATTTTGCTCTTTCTGTTTATTTTTTTCCCTGCTATATTTTCTAAATCACCATACATCCCTTGGGACCTCAGCTGATCATTTCTTTATCTTCGCAATAAATTTACATCAAATTTCAATATTCTTATGTCTCCTTTTATTCTCCACTTTCACTTTGGTTCTCGTTTTCTCATTCCCACTTGTGATATCTTTCAAACTTAATTCATTCATCACGTATATATTAGATATTTTTTTTATCAAATTATTTACTTTAGTTTATATTGCTTGTTTTCACATGATCGATGATACTTTTTACTTTTTATTTATGTTATTTCTTCTCTTCTACTTTAGCCCTATCAATATTCTGAAACGCCTTTCTGTCACCAAAATATTCCTTTTTGCAAGATTTGAATAATTTTCCTCATTACTTCTTGGTCTTCTTTGCATCATGTTTTATACATTACAGTAACCTAACAATATATTTCTTTCGTTTGCACCTCTAAGTCAGATTCTAACTGTTCGATTTCCTTGAAAATCATTCACACTTTCATTCAACTCTCACTTCTGCCTTCTATACCAGCGTCTGCTTTGAAACCTTACAACTAATTGTTTCAAATTCCAATTCAAATAAACCACCTGGAAAAAGCCAGTGTGTAGGTGTAAGCCTAAGAAATTTGCCTCCCAAAGACATGGCTCCAGGTTCAGGCCCACGCTATCACATTTGGGGTAAATGTCTTCTACTATAGCTTCGGGTCGACTTAGGGGCTGCGAATCAATTTTGCAGACGGAATCTGAAAGAAGCCTTTTGTATATGTGTATGTGCGTGTGTGCGCTCGCACGTATGTGTTTGTATCTGTGTCTGTGCTTGTCTGTGTAAGTATTTATACCCCACCACCGCTTAAAAACCGTTGTTTGTTTGTTTAACCTCCCATAACTTCATGATTCCAGGGCTATAGCGAACTAATGCGACTGCGCGCGAGTTTATTACCGAAATTATGTTTCTGGGATTCAGCTTTGAAGCCAGTATTTTTCTCACTCGCCGCAGGTACTCTTGTTTTTTGTCATTTCCGTCATGCCGTTGTGATTGATTCCGTCAGGCTCAAGTATTCCCAGGTATTTATAGAAGGGTTGAGGTTGAATTGCCTTCATCATTTCCCCACTTGACAACCATGTGCCATCTTCTTCTTCTTCTTCTTCTCTCTTTTCTTCTTCTTCTTATTCTTATTATTATTATTATTATTATTATTATTATTCTTATTATTTTATTATTATTATTATTATTATATTATTATTACTAATTATTATTATTATTATTATTATTATTATTATCATTATTATTGAGTGAAAGAGCAGCGCATGCCATAAAAGTGACATTGGGTTACAAACATACAAATCCCAATAATGACTACCCGTCTAATAAGGGTACACAAGGCACATGCATCACAAACATATGTGAACGACACGGTGACCTCATATCAAGATAAACGGCGCATGACCTTGCATGTTGGGGCCATCCAGCACAAAAAGCCTCTGAACAATAGTTGTTGAAGGGGGTTGAACTAAACACCAACGTTTCCGAAGGCGAATTATTCAAACACCAATGAATTCCTTTCAACACATGGCTTACAAATTGACACTCCCAATACTTCTGCCTATTATCAGAGATGCTCATATCGTCATGCTCAAATGGTTAAGCTCAAATAACGGACAAACAAATTCGTGGTATTTGCTGTAGACCATCATTTATACCAAAACAACACCTGTACATGACACTTCCAGCTAGTTAAGATCAGAAGCAAAGAAAGATCCAGTGCTAGATATGCATCATCCTCATCATCATCATCATCATCATCATCACCAACACTATAATCATCATCATCATCATCATCAGCATCGTCATCATCATCATCATCATCACCAACACTATAATCATCATCATCATCATCATCGTCCTCGTCGTCGTCGTCGTCGTTGTCGTCGTCTTTGTCATCATCATTTCAACATTATTTGTTTTTATTTATTTGTCGCAGATGTTTTATGGTATTGTTCTTCGTGTTGTTGCCGCGTATGTTGTTCTTGAATCTACTGCTGTTATTCCCCAAGATATTCTTGCTGTAGATATTTTGTGGACATTTTGTGAATGTTGCTGGTGTTGCTGCTATCATTGTTGCCGTCAGGGTTGTTGTTGATATTAGTGCTCTTATTGTTTGCTATATTTGTTAATTTTGTTGTTATTGTTGTTGCCGTTATTAATAACTACGCTGCTCCCAGTTATTAGTGCAATTTTCCAAGTACATTTCCTGCCAGCGACTAAGACACATGTTTATGAGGTTGTTGTTTTTGTTGCTCTTGTTGTTGTTATTATTGTTGTCATGTTGTCGTCGATACGATGGAAATGGTGAAGATGATGATGATCATAATGATGATGATGATGTTGATGATGATGATGATGTTGACGATGATGATGATGATGACGATGATGATGATGATGAAGATGATGATGATGATGACGATGATGACCACGACGATGGCTGACGATGCTAAGGATCACGACGTCAATGATGAGGCCAACGAGAACATCAGTGATGAGGCTAAACGTTATGATGATAACGATGATGATGATGAAATGATGATGATGATGATGATGATGATGATGATGATGATGATGAAATGATGGTGATGATGATGATGATGATGATGATGATGATATGATGATGATGATGAGGGTAAACATGAAGATGATGACGAAGATGGTGATGACGATGACGACGGCAACGATAATTGATGATGATGAGGATTAGGACGTCGATGATGATGACAGCGACGACGATGATAACGATGTTGATGAGGGTAAACATGATGATGATGATGATGATGATGATGATGACGATGATGATGATAACCATCATCATCATCATTACGTCAACATCGGCATGGTGATGATGATCGTAATGACGATGATGATGATTATCATCATCATCATTATCATTGCAACAACGACGCCGACGACAATGACGATGTACATAAAGTGACGATTACGGTTTGAGGCCATGCCGTTTTTGAAGCACTGACTTAATGGATTTTAGACGAATGAACCGGCGCCAGTACTTTTGAAAACCTGGTGCTTATTGAATCTTACTCATATTGCCGAACTGCTATGTTACAGGGATTCAACAAACGATTACCTGTTCTTAAAGATTGGTGGGGTAGACACAAACAGATTGATGATATTGTTGATATGAAGTTTTACTTTTTATTTGTTTAAACTGCGGCCATGCTGGGGTCCGTCCTTTAAGGATTTTAAATCGAATGTATCGACCCTAGTATCCATTTATCATTTCAAGACCGATACTCATTCTACCGTTCCCTTTTGTTTAACCGGTAAGTGACAAGCCCGTGAACATACCACTCCCGGTTGTCAAGCGGTGATGAGAGACAAACATAGACACAAATACATACAGACATATACACACACGGACATACAGGCACTCACATACACACATACATCCCCTCCATATATATATATATATATATATATATATACAACGGGCTTCTTTCAGTTTCCATCTTCAAATTCCACTCACAATCCTTGCTATGTTGTCTTGACGTCTCTTATATTCTTTTTGCGGCTAGTGGTGTACATTGACTGGTAATATGCCATACGGTTTCACTATTTTGTCCACAATTTCTGCACTTATTACATTCTGATGTGCTGTCTATTCTGAATTTGATGTAATTGGTTCTTAAGGCTTGCATTTAGGCAGCACAGATTGGAGCTTCCGTTCCGGTTTTGAGTCATTTTTAATCATCAGTAGACATCTTTTACTCGGACTGCCTTATCTTCAACTCCCTATGAAACTGAGGATGGATTCTTTCTTTATCCACATATTTTCAGTTCCATTCATACTCAAGTGCTTTTACAGTGCTTAATCTTTGCAATCTTCCATCCTGCACAAGCCTGACCTTCTTGTTTACAATAATAGTGGATGCTTGGAATTTTTTACATATCATGTTATGTTGTTTTCTACTGCTCTAATGCTGTATTCGCATCTAATCAATCCTCTTCCTCACATTTTCTTAGTACATACAGTCTGTTTGTGTCACTTTTTGGGTGGAGTATCCCATAACTAAGCAATCTAAGCGGTTTACTTCGTCAATGCAATTATTCCTGCTCCATATCTGAGGAGTGAAACAGTCCAGGAGTTGATCGCTTCAATCTTTTACCGTTCGTTTTATTTCGACTTAAGGATCAGTCTCAGTCTGCGCGATTACTCCACCTTCATTTTTCTGTCATTTCTTTCTTCATGAACTTATCCATTTCCAATATCCTCAAGTCCTATAGCCCGTCTCTTCTATTTGCTTCATAACCCATCCGACGGTATGGCTAGCCCCTCCATACATCTAATTTTGCATCTCTTCAAGACTAACACACCAACTGTTTTCAGTCCGAACTCCATTATGATATCAGCACTGAAAATATACACCGTAGCAACGTGGAAACTGACTTTGGATTCATTTTTACTATAAAGTCTGAAGTCATCCATGAAAACAAGTGCTTGAATTTTCTTGGTATCTCTGAATACATATGCAGCATTTGCTTTCCTCAGAATCAGTGTTAGTGGTATCATGCACAATACAAATATCAGTAGGGACAAGCATATTTCCTGTTCAGGAGACATATTTCCTCTCTAGTGCCGGTATTTTTGTTAGCTTTTAAGCACCCATTTCTCTTTTCGGTCTAACACAGAAATGTCCTTCGAGAGCTTATATAACCCTGCATGTATTCTTCTTTTTCACCATAGATATTTTCTTTTGTTACTTCCATTATATTTATTTTTCTTGACATCAACACCCACATATTCTAATGAAACATTATTTGCTTCATTGATCAAATTATTTGTTTTTGTGATGTTGTTTATTCTGATATATTTCATTTGCATTTTTCACCTCTTGGTTCAATTTCTACTGATCAAGCCTTTAAGGTTGCAAATAATGTTGCTATCGTTCTCCTGTAGCCTTGCCTTTATTCTGTCGTAGATTGCCTTTTGCCTATCTGTCATGTCATCATTAGTTTTATTGTCTTCTTACAGACCATCTGTAGGTCTCTCATCAAGAAAGTTATGACTGTTCCTTTCCTGTGTCTCATTAGAGATCTCACCTCTGTTTTCTGTTATGAGATTACTTTTATCAGCATGAACTCTATTTTCATCGTTTCCTCTGCTGTTGTTTTCCAATAACCGTCTACTGATAGCAGCTTCGAGATCTACTCCTGCGAACCAACGAATTTTTTTTCTTATTGCCCTAGCTTGATCACATAAACTCTACTCCGTGAGTTGAATCAATACCCTTTCTCTCCATTGATCATACGTACGTTGTCGATATTCCCTAATATGAGCATCATTTTCATCTTCGGGGATGCTCACGTAGTGACACTCGATGACCACAGATTTGACTTGTTTGTTGCATCTACGCAGTGTGTGCTGGTCCATTGCTAGATAACGACAGGCTGGAGCCGGATCAGTGTCTCTGAGCCTGCTGGGTGCAACACTGTCACCATCAAGGGCTTCATTTTCATTGCCACCGTATATATATTTTTCTCACTCATATGATGTAGTGATTATCAGGTTGCGCAATTACCAGTGTTTTTTTTTGTGACACCATCACTAGATGTATCATCGATCAGGACATGGGGAGATCCCAACCGCTCCCTTTCATTATTATTATTATCATCACTGGTATTATTATTTTCATTTTTCACTATTTGTCATTGTTAATATTTCCTCTGATCCGACATGATCGTAAAAGAGACTCTGGCGTCAATAGTTGAAATATATAAACTAGGGACTGTACGATCGGTGACGATGCTGAGAGAGTCCCAGGATATAGAAATCAAGCGTAATACATCGGATGTAAAAACAGCTAGGAAATGGAAAGCGGAAGCAGAAAATGATGACATATTGTCTTCCCTTAAACACCGAGATATGGTGGAAGCAAAGCAAATTCATCGGAAAGGCCTTGGGATATGGCGCAGGTCGGTTCAGACCGTTTGCAAGCATGACGCAGAGCGAACGCAGATCTTTTGTTACAAACAGCGTCAAAGCGAGGGAAACAGAAAGAAGAGTTTTTCATTTAATCCACTGCATTCAACAAGGACAGATGACGAAATTGGTGGAAAACGTTGTTGAGAGAAAAATAAGCTGGAATGGTATATGGATGGGGACTACATCACGGTTAAGTTTTCTGATTCGTTGTCATCACCTTCAAATGTAATAGGATGGAACGCCTCAGAAAATTATATATGCAGATGTCGAAAAGTCGGAAGACTGAAACATATTGATTCCAGCTGTTCACAGCCTTTGAATAGGTACACATGGAGACACGATATAGTCGTAAAGGTTTTATTCAAAGAACCACATTGCTCTCATAAATAGAGGCAAGTAACAGCATTGAAAGAACCAACCATTCATTACCTTCGTAGGCTCAGGACAGCAAAGCCTTTTCAGGAAGAAGAAGAAACTCCCTGTGAGCGATGAAAACTGGAATGGCTATTGGTGGGTGGCTGCGGATTTACAGGGTGTCAAGCATTCTTTCCCTTCCCAATTACGAAGAAAATGGATATCATAATATGGTGTGAATTTGGTAAATGTAGTCGAGTTAACGGTTTATCATGAAGCTAATTGTCATTAAAACTTTCGTGTTAGAACTAGGCTCTGGATCTTATCTATAAGCGTAGACAGTTGAGAGAGCACCGCTTTTATAATTATAAACAAATAAATGCAGTCAAACGAGACAAAGAATCAAACGAAAAAAATAATATACAGCCCTATTTTTTCCGTGGGGGTTATATATTTGTTTAATGCTGTGGGGTGGAGATATATATATACTCTTTTTACTCTTTTACTTGTTTCAGTCATTTGACTGCGGCCATGCTGGAGCACCGCCTTTAGTCGAGCAAATCGACCCCGGGACTTATTCTTTGCAAGCCCAGTACTTATTCTATCGGTCTGTTTTGCCGAACCGCTAGGTAACTGGGACGTAAACACACCAGCATCGGTTGTCAAGCAATGCTAGGGGGACAAACACAGACACACAAACATATACACACACATATATATGTATACATATATACCACAGGCTTCTTTCAGTTTCCGTCTACCAAATCCACTCATAAGGCATTGGTCGGCCCGAGGCTATAGCAGAAGACACTTGCCCAAGATGCCGCGCAGTGGGACTAAACCCGGAACCATGTGGTTGGTTAGCAAGCTACTTACCACACAGCCACTCCTGCGCCTATATATATATATATATTTTTTTTTTGTGGGGTGGCGGTATATATATATATATATATATATATATATATTATAATATATATATTATTTGTTTAATGCTTTTGTGATCAATAATGACTAGTTTTTGTTGTTTGTATTTTTCGATTCGCTTATGTTTGTGTGTGCGCTTGCTTGCTTATACATTACTTTATTATATTTTGAAACATTAAAATGTGTTCATGTGAAACTGGAGTGTATACGTAATTAACTTTCTGGACAGATTTCGGAGCAGTTTTTTATCGCTCTCACATGTAAAACGTCCTGTGTCTTCTTTCTTCTTCTTCTTCTTCTTCTTCTTCTTCTTCTTCTTCTTCTTCTTTTCTTCTTCTTCTTCTCTTCTTCTTCTTCTTATTCTTCTTCTTCTTCTTCTTATTCTTCTTCTGCTTTTTCTTCTTTCCTCTTCTTCTTCTTCGTCTTCTTCTTCTTCTTTTCTTCTTCTTCTTCTCTTCTTCTTCTTCTTCTCCTCCTTCTTCTTCTTTCTTCTTCTCTTTCTTTCTTCTCCTTCTCCTTCTCCTTATCTTCTCCCCTCTCTTCTCTTCTTCTTTTCTCCTCTCCTTCTCCTTCTCTTTCTCCCCTTCTCTTCATCTTCTTCTTTTTTTTCTTTTCTTCTTCTTCTTCTTCTTCTTCTCTCCTCCTCTCCTTCTGGATCACCTCGATCCTGACAGCAGCTTGCAGTGACGTTGACCATACGTGATTGTGATGATGAAGGAATGGGTTATTATTATTTATTATATTATTATTATTATTACTTTTTTTTTCTTCTTTCAAATTTCTTCCATTCTTGCCGAGTGTCTTCCCGACTCCTAGGGCAAAGAAACTCATAGTGTATATTGGTAGGCCATTAAACCAAACTCAGTAGTTCGTTCATTTTTTTTTTTTTTTTAAAGTTAAATTAAAATACATGAGCAGCAACAGTTCTCACATCGACAATGCTCTTCTCAATACGTGTGAGTACCAGTTAAGACAATCTTTTGCACTTCTTGCAGGGATGGTAAGCCAGGGATCATTCTCATATAATTTCGGTTCCCTCTTGATCATTCCTAGTGCTCCTACGATCACTGGTATTGTAACTGCCTTGAGATGCCACATTTCTCAATTTCAATGAGTAGGTCTTTCTTTATTTTCTGAGCTTGTCAAACTCTTTCGCTGAGATATTATGATCACAGGGGATGCTCATGTCGATCAATAAGCAAACTTTATTGTTTTGGTCTTTCACAACAATATCTGGTTTATTGGCCTTGATGGTTCGGTCTGTATGTACTGGAAAGTCCCACAGAATGGTTACATTTTCTCCTTCAGTTACAGCCTCAGGGTGGTGATTATACCACTTGTCGGCAGTTTTGATATTGTAATGCCGACTTATTAGCCAGTGGAGATATTGGCCAACTCTGTCATGTCTTAATTTATACTCCACTGGTGCTAAAACTTTACATCCAGAGATTAGGTGGTCCACTGTTTCAATCATGTCGTTGCAGAATCGGCATTTTGGGTCTGCTCCATTCTTCATCACATTGGCCTGGTAGTTCCGGGTTAATAGGCTTTGGTCTTGAGCAGCCAGGATGAAGCCTTCGCGCTCTGCTTTTAGCCCTGAGCTCCGCAGCCACTGATGGGTTTGCTTCTGGTCAACATCAGCTTGTTTGCTGCGGGTCACATATTTGCCGTGCAGAGGTTTCTCCTCCCACCTATCAGCCAATTGCTCGTGCGCTTTTTTCATTGCCATCATTTTCACCTTCTTTGCAACAATAGTTGCCGTACTTCCCTCGGGTTGTTCAGTTTGGGTATCCTGCACGAGATCAATAGCAAATTTTTTGCTTTCCTTGATGATAGAATGAAGCTTCTTTTCGTCTCTCGTGATTTTCCACGAGCTTTAGCATCCAGTCATTCGATATTTCGAGATATTTGGCCAGTCCAATTGTGGTTGTTTTGTAAGCTAGTTCAAATTGGATCAGGCCTCGACCTCCTTGGGCTCTGGGAAGGTAAAGGCGATCTACGTCTGCCTTTCGGTGGTGCATCCTATTACAACTCAGCAGCTTGCGTATTTTTCTATCTATATTCTTTACTTCACTCATATTCCAGTTCAACACATAGTAGCTATAAGTAACAACTGGAACTGCTAAGGAATTTATAGCTAACACCTTGTTACGTGCATTTAGTTCAGATTTCAGGACTGCACGAACTCTCCTATAACATTCCTTCCTGATTTTCTCTTTCATGCTTGCATGCTGATACCAGAGCCTTCATTATCCCTAAATATTTGTATGTCTGTTCTTGCTCAAGCTCTCTTATGACTGTGTCAACATCTAACACGACTGAATTTGTGGTCTTCACTTTCCCTTTCTGGAAAGTGGCCTTGGCACACTTCTCAAGTCCAAACTCCATCCCGATGTCATCGCTGAATGCTTTCACGGTGCGCAATAGGCCTTCAAGTTCATTATTGTCTTTACCATAAAGTTTTAAGTCATCCATATAAAATAGATGGCTTATTTTTTTATTGGCAATTTTATACCCATACCCTGTTCTGTTAATTCACTTGTAAGGGGTATTAGGGCTATGCAGAATATTAAAGGTGAAAGTGAGTCACCTTGAAAAATTCCACAGTTGATGTTTATATTTTCTGAGGCAAGTACTCCATTAGAGTGGTATGATTGGAGATTCGTATTCCACAACGACATATTGTGCTTCAGGAAGTTTGAAATCACAGGGGAAATTTTAAAGATGTCCAGCGATCTCAAGATCCATGGATGCGGTATACTGTCGAAGGCCTTTTTATAGTCAATCCATGCGGTGCTGAGATTTCTGCGCTTGTTGTGACAGTTCTCAAGGATCATACGATTGATTAGCAGTTGATCTTTGCATCCGTAAGAGCTCTCGGCGGCACCCTTTTTGTTAAATGGGGAAAATATCGTTCTTCTCCATGAATGCATATGTTTTCTCCGCCAGGATAGATGTTAGGATTTTATACGTGGTGGATAGACAGGTTATAGGCCGATAGTTTTTTGGAAGGTTGGTTTCGTTATTCTTTGGGAGTAGGTAAGTAATGCCACTTGCTAACCATTCAGGTGTTTCTTTGGGTCTCTCAAAATTCCATTGAGCAGCTGAACTAGCTTACCGTGTGCGCACGGGAGCGATGCGAGCCAGAAATTCGGCACCCTATCTTTACCGGGGGATTTCCAATTATGGGCCTTCGTGAGTGCCTTCTTAGGTCTGCTATTGTGATGTCTTCCCATGCTTGTTGTTGTAAATTTTGGTAGGATCCTTCAGTTTGTATAATCCAGTCTGCATTTATGTTGTACGTCTTCTTGTCACTCCAAATCCTTTCCCAAAAGTTTTGAACTTCTTCCATGGGAGGGGGGTCTTTAACGGTTACTTTCTCCTTCCCTATTTCTCTGTAGAATTTTTTGGCATTGGATGTGAACAGCTTATTTTACTTGTAAAACTTGTTTCTCTTCTCAAATCTTCGTATTCTTTGGGCTTTTGCTTGGACTTTTTGTTTCAGCGTTTCTTTTATTGATATCAGTTCTTCTCTTGGTGAGGATCCAAATTTTCTCTTCATCTTTCTTCCTGTTCTGGATCTTACATCATTTCCACATTAGTTCATTTAATATTGATATTTCCCCTCTCATAAATTCAATCTCTTTTTCAATTTTACTTCTCCAGGTTTGATTTCTTCCAGGTTTTTTTTCTTTGTTTTTCGGGGGAATACAGCTGGTTTCAATTGCCCTAGCAGAAGCGTAAATAATTTCATTTAACTCAGTAAAATCAGGTTTTAATTCTCGTATTATTTCATTTGTTACATAGTTGCCAATTTGGATTTGTTTTTTATTTTGGTTTGTATTTGAGAGTTTATGAAGCGGTTCTCTATCATTCATACTTGTATGTCTTACAACTTCAAGCGTATTCAGGATTTTCTGCCTCATTTCTGCCATAGACTCTCTGTGTTCTTCAGCAAATGCGAGATCTTCAGTTACTGTTGTTTTTTCGTTTTCCTGGCTATCTTTAACAGGTACAATAGAATTCTTGTATCTTCAGGCCTTTGCGTACTTTGGTCAGATGGCAGTCTTTCAATTAAGCCTCGTGGCGGGCTATACTGTTCCTCTGATTCTTCATTTCCTTTGTGTCTTATATTTATGTCATTTTCCGTTGCGTGCTTGATCGCACTTATTTCACTGTCTGTGAGTCTGTTATTTCTAAAGATATCCCTCCTCACATTTGCTAATTTGTTCTCGTCCAAATAGGGCCTACTGTCTTGATTCCGTGTTCTCCATATACTGTAAGAGTTTGCGGTGTGTCTCTCTTGAGATGGCCTACCTAATGCATAGTAATAAGCGTATATTACTTCTCGGGTCCATTTGTTCCGCTTACATTTTTCTTTCTGTGGTGGTTGTGGTGGTGAACTTGAAGGGCTCGAGTTGGGGGATTTCCCGTTCAAGTGACCATCCATGTCCGTATTCGGAGAAGAGTTTGTGCCAGTTGATGACTTTTCGATCCCAGGCTGGCTCTTTCCTGGGGGACGCGCTTCCAGATTAGGACAAGCGATTTGGTATACTGATTTAG
>NC_043001.1:78254663-78287163 GCF_006345805.1 Octopus sinensis
TTTCATTGCCAATTTAGCAACATGCATCATCACTCATGTAAATACCCAGGTCTAGCACTGATTGTGCCTCTGGGATTGCAATCCCTCCAGATCCAGTGTATTTATTTGGTATTGCATTTACTTTTGCATGCGGATAGCATAAAGCATGAAACTTTTCAGCATTGAACTGCATTCTATTCTTTACAGCCCACTTGTATATTTTGTCCAGCTCACATTGCAGGTGCATAGTGTTCAGGCTTCTGTATTGCCTGTGAAACTTTTGTATCATCTGCATAACTTGTGATCGTGGCTCTCTGCGTGGCTGAGGGCATGTCTGAGAGGGCCATTATGAACAGTTGTGGTCCTAAAACAGTGCCTTGCGGAACACCGCTTATTATTTGCGTGTTAATGGCTACAACCACCTGCTTCTATCCTTCAGAAAGTCATGTAGCCATTCTCCCAATTTTCCAACTATGCCAAGATCACGCAGTTTGTGACATATAATTCCATGATCGACTTTATCAAAGGCCTTTGCAAAGTCAAGATATATGACTTCCACATTTGAGTGGTTGAGCAGTCGTTTCAGCACCCAGTCATAGTGTTGTAGGAGCTGAGTTAGGCAGCTTCTTCCTGGTCCGAAACCATGTTGGGTATCAGGCAGCAAGTCGTTTTCTTCAAGGAAGGTGATTAGTTTCCTCCTGACTATTCGTTCCATGACCTTGCTGATGTGTGAGGTCAGAGAGATAGGCCTGTAGTTCTTGGCCTCCGCTCTGCTACCTCCTTTATGAATAGGGCATATTTTACCTTCCTTCAGTTTTCTTGGAAGTTTGCCAGTTACAAGGAAGCTCTGAAAGAGGAACTGCAGTGGTCTTGCTAGGAATCTCTTACATAATTTTAGAAGGATTGCTGGGAATCCATCGGGGCCAGTAGCTGAGTTTGCTTTCATTTCATCTATAGCCTTTATTACATCGTCTTCCTTTATATTGATGTAATCAATCATCGCTGCCTCTGATTTTATATCTGCAGTGGTAAAGAAGTCAGTTGGATTGCTGACTTCAAAATGCCCTTGGGGTGGAGTGAAAATACTCTTGAATTGCTCATTTAGTATTTCACTTATCCTCATTGGATTTCCTGTGAGTGTGCCATCCCTTTCAAGGAGTGGCCCTATCCTACAGTGCATCGTAGCTGTTTCTTTGGCATACCTGTAGAAAGGTTTGGGGTTAGATTTTATGTTGTCTATAGCCCAGGATTCTTTGTTTGCTCTTTCTTTTTCATGGGAGAGTTGCAGATATTTTTCAATTTCCAACAGTTTTATTTTCAGGCGGGACATTTCACTGCTTTCAATTTGTTTAGGCGATTTGAAACTTTTGTACGCCGTCTCATAAGAATTTTCCTCTCTCTGGGGATTTTTTTCTTGTGTACAGTGGCCTGGCTCTCTGGGATACATTTGTAGCATATGGCATGCATTACAGATATGAATTGTTGAAGTTTCATGTCGATGTCTGGCGAGGAGAGACATTCAGGCCAGTTTTGTTTGAGGATCTCTTTCTCAATTTGTTTCCAGTTTGACTTATGGAAGTTCAAGCTGGAAAGATTCTGAGTGTTTCTTGTAGATTGCATGTCCATGCTTTACTTTGGCCTCCTACATGGTCAGCTCTACCATGTTGTGATCCGAGAGTAGTGTCGGTGTCACTTTCACATTATGGATGAGATCCATATTATTTGTGAAGCAGATATCCAATATGTCACCTGCCCTGGTTGATTGGAGTATTATTTGCTCCATGTACAGAGTGTTAGTGAGGTTCAGGAGGGACCTCGCCTGTCCTCGTTCGCCTCATGTCATTCCTGGGAGAGAAAGGCCCTCTAGCCATCTGACATTGGGCAGATTGAAGTCTCCCATAAGAAGTACACTTATGGGTTGTTCTAATGTGACTAGAACTTCTATTTTTATAAGGCAGTCTTCAAACTTGCCTACATGGATTGGGGCATCTGGAGGGCGATATGTAGCACATATAACTACACCGAGTGGCCATATATGTACAATTAGTGTGTCACACACCGAATTTGAGTATGACAAAAGGACCTGGGGAGTGAGGTCCTCACAGATGTACATAGCAACTCCTCCATGACTCCTTTCTTTTCTGTCGGTCCGTAGTACAACATAATGTGGTATGTGTATTTCCGCATCTGCTATGTCCGGTTTCAGGTCTGATTCCGTAAGTGGCATGCATAAGGCTTGATGTATGCAACAAGGTCTCTCAAGAACGGGATTTTTTTCCTGTTACTAGTGTTAGTGTTAGCAGTCTCTGATGTTCAGTGGGAGCATCGAGGTGATGCGTGTGCTGTTGCCGGTGCTGTCCACCTTGGGTCTATTGCTGTGGCGGTCTGTGTATGTGGATAGTCCCATCTGCGAGTTTGAGTTTGTATATATGTATGTATATGTATATATATATTATATATAAATATATTATATATATATATATGGATATATAAATATATATATGAAATATATTATATATATATATATATATGTATATAAATTTTTTTTTTCTTAAATATATATATACAGATATATATTATATATAATATATTATATATAGATTATATGTATATTATATATATATGTTATATATATAATATTTATATACACAGATCTATCTATCTATTATCTATCTCTCTATTTAGCGGCCTATCTATCTAAAACAATCTATCTATCTATCTATCTATCTATCTATCCACGTCTATCATCTAGTATCTATCTCTCTCTCTCTCTCTCTCTAGATATATATATATATATATATATATATATATATATATATACATACATGCCTATATATTTATATGTATCTATCACACACACATATAATATATTATATATATATATATATATAATATATATATATATATATATATATATATATATATATAGCAATTTGAATATATGAAAAATTTCACTCAGTTATGCATGAATAGCTATGACTAAATAATGTATTGCATGATGTATGTCTGCCTAGAAACACTCATGCAACACACGCGCACACGTACACACATAAACAGACATATATACATTTATATATCAATATGCATATTCATTATATTCCGTACCTACACGAAAATGATATAATGACTTATATATATATATATTCATATATATATATATATATATATATATATGAATATCAAAGATTCGCTTCAAAAATGCTTTGAATACTGTATTATGAAAAAAATTCGAATATCCATAAACAGAGATATATCATGCGTAACTGTATGTATGTTTGTGTGTATATGTATATATATACTTGATTATTTATGTATGTTCCAATCTATGTATTCATAATATTGATGTGTCAATAAGTAATATTTTACCCATTGATACGCTACACCAATATACACACGCACATAACCACACATACACACACACATACACACACGCACGCACACACCACACGCACACACACACACACACACATATATATATATATATATATATATATATATATATATATATATCAAAGATACAGATGCATATGCAGCTATAGACATCCATATGTATGAGCATAAACTCACAATCTATCTGTGTATGAAACTATTTCATTAAACACGCATTCATATAGGTGTAATTAAAAATACATTCTTTAGTCATTCTTCTTACAAGAACAACAAATATAATAACAAGAACAACAAGAACAACAACAAGAGCAACAACAACAACAACAACAACCAACAACAACAACAATAATAATAATAATAATAATAATAATAATAATAATAATAATAATAGCAAATGAAATAAGTCGTCTTCTTATTGATACTTTTAGTATTGTTATTATTTTCTTTCCACTTTTCATTATATACACAACCATCTCCCACAAATTCATATGAAACTCAAATTTTTCGTACGCTAATTGTGAATGTTATACATGCTGTTTCGCTAGTAACATATTTTCTAATAAAACTATATTCTGAGCACATTTCTATGTATTTACTCTAAACATGCAATATTTTTCATATTGTATTTAAGTCGTTTTCATTTTCAATTTTTTTTTTCCATTCGAGACTTCATACTCTAAAGCTGTTTCTAATTTAGCTGCCATCTATTTGTTATTTAGGTTACTAAGACATGGCTAAGTATCTCATTATTATTACTTAATGTAAACAACTAGTTAATTGAAATCTTAAAGCAAATTTTATCGCTGATTATAATTACGTCTTTAATCTAATGCCATGTGCTAAATAATGAGATCGAACGGCCTTCATTTTCTTGACATTATTTATATCTATGTTGTGCTTAAACCTACAAACGTTCTTCTTTATTAATCCTATGTTTATCCGCATTTAATTAATTGCGATTCCAATTAATGTAATTTAATCATTAGGAAGCCAGGTGTTGAATTATAGATATGTTCTTTATTTTATTCTATTTCAGTAGACGCCGTGTGTACTAAAGTTTAAGAAATTATCGTCTGCAAACAACTTGAATGGCGAGTAGCAAATTTTGTGTAAGTAAAGACGCACCGTCGTATTAAGTGCTCCCCAATTTCAGCAGTTTTTGGCGCATCAAAGCACGCAATAATGGACAAGTTTGCAGAAGACCAGGGTGGTTTTTGAGACATCGAAATAACAACAATAAATGCTTTTGATATGGTTGGTTTGGTTGTTTATACCTCAGCTCTTAGGCAAACCAAATTGTCAATAATTAGACGCACTTAGGCAGCGAGCAGGAGAGCTAGCTTGTCGAAAATGCTCTGCAGTATTTCTACCATTATGTTCTGAGGTCAGTTTCCTCTAACGTGGACTTTGCTCTTCATCATGTTCGGTGGAAAAAATAAGTACCAGTTGAGCACAAGAGCTGCTGTAATCCGTATAACCCCACCTTAAAATTACTGACCTTGAGTCAAACACTGAATAATCATTTGGACAGATTAGAAAGCCTGACTCACCTGGAGCACGGAGACATATTCTTTATCTCTATTTTATTTATTCTCTGTTTACATTTGAACGCCTAAAATCAATATTATTTTAATATCCTTCGTTTTTTTTTTGTGTGTGCTGTTAGTTCATATGCAACAGGAATCGTCTTAGAATTTTATAATTTGGGAGTCAATAACATAAGAATTTAATGAGCACTGGGGTCGATGTATTCGACTAGATCCTCCCAGCCACAACACTTCAGCCCTTGTAACTACAGAAGAATGAAATATTTCATTAAATATATTTAAGCGTTATCTGTAAATATCATCGACATTATTTCAATATCTATATACATATTTATTACAGTTCTTGCACTACCGCCATGCTCTCCGTAGCATCAAACTTAATGTATATTTACTGAATATACATTAGGGCATTAGAAGCAAAACAGAGAAATGCATAGTTCTTTTTAACATTGAAACCCGAAATAGCTACATGTATAAGTATTAGGTAGGTAAATTAAATTTCCGGTCAAAAATCCTTTTGCATATGAAAAGTAAAGGTTTTCAATCCAAAACATTTTAACCCAATAATTATACGCTATTATTTATAAATTTATCTACTTCAAGTTTCACCGTTAAAACGAATTCTTTCACTTCTCCCAAAGTTACTAAATTCTTTTTAAATAAACAAGGAAAATAAATGGTTATATTCAACAAATGCCCAACAGTTTGTCTTCAGTAGATTTGAACGTAAGACCTGTTTGCCAGTAAGTCTAATATTCATACACGCCCATACTCCAGTTATTTCAAAGTAGTCATTTAATGATCAACTCCAGAAACTATAACGTACAGATCTGCCTCTCAGGATGATCAACTACAGACAAAGCGTTAGAATTACTATAATTTTCATTCAATTATATATTTCCATTTTGCTCAGAAACACGTTAACATTGCCAAGAATCAGCTCTGGAACTATATTATCAGAATCCATATAAGAATAAGAAAATCATCAAAGCTTTCATCGCATATATGACAATATGATGTATATATAGAAAATTATATATATGTACACACACACACACACACAACACACCACACACACACATATATATAATATATTATATATATTATATATATAATATGTATATATAATATATATATTTATGTAGTTTATATATAATATTTATGTAGTATATATTTGTATGTATATGTGTGTATGTGTATATCGATGCATCGATGTATACTATATATATATATATATATATTTAATATATATATATATATATATATAATATATATATATATATACACGTATATATTTATATACGCATATATATACATATATATTTATGTATACATACACATATATACACTGTATATTTCATGTATGTACGTTTTACATTATTATGTCGAAACATATATGCTTACAGATGTATGCTCATATATACTCATATGCTGATGAACAGATGCACAGCAAACGCATATGTGAATGTGTGTGTTGTGCGTCAATGTGCATGATGCTATAAGTGGGTATTATCTATGTTGTATGTGTATGTGTGTGTGTCTGAGAACTAGAGCGAGAGAATGAAAGAGTGTATGCGTACATATAAACAAAATTGCTCTAGTGAAGTGTGTCTTTTGTTCTCAACGGATGCCAGAAATATTCCAATGGCAAGCAAGACAGCAAATTGCTCTAAATGGTTTTAATTTCCTCATCTTTGTCTAGAAAAAAAATAGAAAACGAAATACACATAATACATATAAATATATATACACATAAACATATATATATGTGTGTGTGGGGTGTGTGTGTTTGCCTGTGTGTGTGCCTGTGTGTGTGCCTGTATGTGTGTGTGTGTCTGTGTGTGTGAATATATATATATATGACTTAAAATGAATACTAATATTAAACTGAATCGTAATAGTAAAGATATTAATAATGATGATGATGATATCAATAATAATAACAATAACAATAATGATGATAATACTAATAATAATAATAATAATAATAATAATAATAATAATAATAATAATAATAATAATAATAATAATAATAATAATAATAATGATAATAATAATAATGATGATGATAATAATAATAATAATAATAATGATAATAATGATAATAATAATGATGATGATGATAATGATGATGATGATGATGATGATGATAACGACAATAATAATAGTAATAATTTCTTTTATATTAATAATAGTTGAAGAGCTGACACTCATTCTCAATAATGGACTGTCTTTGTCTAAAATATCCTAAATGGTCAAGTTTTATGGTGCAGAGCAATAGGAATTAATGCTTGACCACACAGCCGGCAGTGAGAACATTTCGCGTCGGCACTTGGATGGAATATGGTAATATGTAGCCTGAAGTTATATTCTGCGATTCTCCGTCTTTTGAAGTTTATGGTTTTATGTCACATCGACTGGGCTAGTTTTTAACAATGATTCGTTCATCGTTCCCTTGTCGCATTACATTTTCTTCTCCATCAGCTGTTAATATTGTTGTTGTCGTTATTCTTCTTTTTCTTTTTCATCTTCGTCCATTGTCATTGAGACAAATAAAGGCATCATCACCTTCTTCTTCTTCTTCTTCATCATCATCATCATCATCTTGTTGGTGGTGGTGTTCTTCTTCTTCTTCTTTTCTTTCTTCTTCTTCTTCTTCTTCTTCTTCTTATTATTATTATTATTATTATTATTATATTATTATTATATTATTATTATTATTATATTTTTATTATTATTATTATTATTATTATTATTATTATTATTATTATTATTATTATCATTATCATTATTATTATTACTTATTATTATTATTATTTTATAATCATCATTATCATCCATCATCATCATTCATCATCATCATCATCATCATATTATTATTATATTATTATTATTATTATTATTAGTATTATTATCTTCTTCTTTCAAATTTGTTTCCATTTCTTGCCGAGTGTCTTCCCGACTCCTAGGGCAAAGAAACTCATAGTATACATTGGTAGGCCATTAAACTAAACTCAATAGTTCGTTCATTTTTTTTAAGTTAAAAAAAACTATTACTACATGGGTAGTAATAGTTCTCACAGCGACAATGCTCTTCTCAATACGTGTGATGTACCAGTTATTATTATTATTATTATATTATTTATTATTATTATTATTATTATTATTATTATTATTATTATTATTATTATTATTATTGTGGCGAGCTCGCAGAATCCTTTGCACCGGTATATCGTCTATCTTTAAGTTTTGAGTTCAAATTCTAACTTTCATCTACGTCTTTTTTTAGCACTGGCGGTAGGGGGAGGTTCGATGCAGTCGACGGAGCCCGCCTTTAAAAGTTCAGACATTAGGTCCATAGTATGGTTCATTACTATCATTTCAATTCACTTAACTCTGATTTGCCTGTGTCTATGTCACGTGTCAGTTTCATCCCGCAGCATAGAGACAGAACACTTTCCATAATACGAACTATTTCAAGTATTGCTATCATCCAAATACTTCCTAAAAAGTGTGATATTTACAGCTTTTGATGCTAGAATATTGCCCTTTTTGAGATGGTCCCAAATGCACCGATTACAATAGGTACCACAATTGGTACCACAGTCCATTTCTAAGTCTAGTTACTTCCTGATTACTCGTCCTCTCTCTTAACAATATTGTGATTTGCAGGTATAGCTATGATGATGCAAATCCATTTTTTGGACTCCTTCCGTTGGAGAGTGATACCTGGTCGGTTATGTTGCAGCATTTTATTTGTATAAATTGGCTCATAACATGTGAGTCTCTCCTGATGCTTCTCTGCTATTTGTAAAAGCTGTTGCTCAGAAACTTGGCACATTCCCGCCCATATTTCTTGCACAACTCCTAGTGTATTTACACTCCTATTTTGTCATAGCATTTTTTGCATTCCTATTAGGCTAGTTTTGAGCGTCCACTAATCATATGTCTGTCTCAAATGATTTTTCTACATTGTCTACACACATTTAATGCTGCTCTCTTACCAATGCCACACTAGATTGAATTAGTAGGTAAAGCTTCGTCTTGCGCAGCTAGAATCAGCCCTTTTGTTTCCTTCTTTAAAAAAACCTGCAATTACGATATCCAGGATTCGTCAACGTCTTCGTCATGTTTGCTGTCTTCACCATCCTCATCATCCTCATCATCCTCATCATCCTCATCCTCATCATCATCTTCATCATCTTCATCATCATCATCATCATCATCATCATCATCATCATCATCATCATCATTATCATCATCATCGTCATCATCATCATCATCATCATCATTAAGGCAGTGAGGTTGCAGGATGGTTAGCACGCCGGTAAAAATGTTTAGGGACGCTTCGTCCGCGTTTACGGTTTCTGTTCAAATTCCGCCGTGCTCGACTCTGCTTTTTATTCTCTCGGAGTCGATAAAGTTATTACCAGTTGAGCACAAGTGTCAATGTAATCGACTTAACACACTTCCCCTAATTGCAAGAATTCCACCAAACACTTCAGGGTATCTCGAGAGATACGTTTTCAAATGAAAAATGGTGAAATTACGGTATTATCTGATGTAACTTCGAGACTGGATATGTAACCAACATACAACATGAATTTTTAGCTGTACGAACATCTATATATTTGTGTCCCAGTACATGCGTCAAGGCAGTAAAAGAATGGTGAAAAGAGACATTAGAAACAACGTACATTCGTGGCTGCTGGTGGTCTAAGTAGGCCTTTCGAAAACTGATATGTTGTCAGAAGAGCTGAAAACGGATTTGCTAGTCCTAATGACCACTGGAGATTATCGAGCCATACGGCGCATTGCCCAGCAGAAGGCGCTTAAACTAAGAGCGTAGCATAAACTTTACAGAGCGAAATTTCAAGTCACTACAGCTGTTGTAAAATTAGCACATCAGAGATATACCCTATAGAACTGGAGATAGTTGAGGGTAAAAGTAGGGGAAATATGGGAAATCAATCGAAGCATTAAAGCCAACAACAGATTTTAGTTTTCAAAGAAGTAATCCCAAAAATCTTAAGGATGACGAGAAAAATCCCTTTGACAGAAACACAAACTTACAGACATAAGACATGGGATATTATACGGTGGGGATTAAAGCGATATTTCAAGCGTCTGGAAATACCAGACGAAAGTTCCCACGTTGGTGTTATAGAGTTAGTTCGGGTGTGCAAGTGTCAATAAAATATGATCTGTCAAAACACCATGAGAAAACTGATGATTTTTTCAAATTTGGGATTAATACATTGTATGAGATCTGTCATGCAGTGAATTTCGCCGGCAGATTTTTTACAAACATATTTTAAAGCTACGCAAATTTCTTATTGTGTATTTCACATAATTCAACGTATGTATATGGGCGCTAATGCTTTTTTCAAGAAAAGAGGTAAAATTCGGAGAGTTTAGTTACTGGCCCTTTTATCATATATGCTGTATTTCATTTAACTCCTGTATCCATGTCATTGCCGCTCCTTCCTGCCTCTGATTTTAGCTGATTACTCAGTGCCATTCATTCGACATCATTTCCTTATCCTTAATCGGTATATTACAGTATCATTCTGTTTAATATCTAGTAAAGCAATTCGACTTGTTGAATTTAACATCCATCAACCTATGTCGAAAGTTAGATATCGCAATGTTTGATTCAACTATCATTGGCTTCAGAATTATTGCGTTTTAAAGTGTTAATAGTAGATATTTATATATGATCACTAAACGTGAGTAAAAAAATGTGTTGCCAATTATAATGGACAAAAGGTGGCAGAAGATCAAAATTGTAGAGTAGTGAACGAAAAAGAAAGGTGGTAAAAACAAACACAGTATGTCACATTAAATTGGAACGCATTTCAGGTAGAAGTAAAATAAAAACAGAAAATAAGAGAAGAGCGTGTTAGAGAACATTAGAAGATATTTACACATACTTGAAAATTTCACAATCTAAAACGGATTGATTTCTTAGAGAATTTGTAATATCTGTGATAAATTACACACACACACGCGCCCCACCCACACCTACAATCTATATAAACATATATATTATATATATATATATATATATATATATATGCATATATATAAACATATATACACACACGTGTATGTAAATATATATATATATATATATACATTTGCATATATACACACATATATGTGTGTGCATGTGAATACAGATGAGAATCATATTTATAATATGTCAGAAAATTGTGCTACAAATTTGGTGGAGAGAATGAAAAGATTGTGTTAAAAAAACAACAAAGAACATTTTTGCCTCATGTAGTTTCTTTTTTTTTTTTTTTGAACTTCTTTTAATTGGAGACATAACATGTAAGAAATGTATAGAAGCGAAACGATATGATAGCGTTTAAAAAAATAGTATTAATAAAACCATTTATTAAGAAATAAAATAAAAATCAAATAAACATTATCATGGCATGCGTTTAAAGAAGAACAGAAAGCGAATTTCAGAGAGAGTCTATAACAAATAGGTTAGAGAAAATATGAATATGTGTATACTGAACGATTCAGTTGAATTTTCACTTGTATATGTGTGTGTGTGTGTGTGTGTGTATTCTTTTATTCTTTTACTTGTTTCAGTCATTTGACTGCTGCCGTGCTGGAGCACCGCCTTAAAGGGTTTGGGTCGAAGAAATCGCCCCCGGAGCTTATTCTCTGTAAGCTTTGTACTTATTCTATTAGTTTCATTTGCCGAAGTTACGAGGACATAAACATCATCGGTTGTCAGATGACAGTGGAAGCACAAACACACAAACACACACACACACACACACACACACACACACACACACACACACACACACACACACACACACACACACACACACACCACACACACACGCACGCACACACACACACGCAAATATATAGGATGCGGTGAATAACACTGAAATTTCATTTTAGCATATGTTGTGCCATCCAATATAATGCGGGTTTTTATACTTTTTCAATATTTGAAAATTAAGATAGACGAAATTAATTTTTGATCTAAAGTATCCTCTCCTTCATTTCGTACAATGCTCTTCTTTCTATCTGGTAGTCTTGCAAGGCCTCTCTTCCAAATTTCATTTGTCCGTAACGAAAATTACTCTTCCAGTACTGTTCTGACCTCGTCTAGAGAATTCATATTTTTTCCGTCCAAATGATTGTAAAAACTACGGAATAAATGATAATCAGATGGAAAAATGTCCGCCATATATAGTGAGTGAGGCATTACTTCCCATTCAAACTACTCCAGCGTTTATAATATCATCCGCGCTGTATATGACCGAGCGTTATCCTGATGGAAGAACATCCTTTGTTTTGAAACCAAAAATGATCGTTTTCCTTCTAGCGCTGACTTAAGACGTTCAAGCTGCTCGCAGTATATTTCCTTTGTTATCGTTTGGTTTGGGTTTAAAAGTTTAAAAGTTTAAAAGTTTAAACCTTTTATATTTCAAACAGATAAAAACAACTTGCATGGGTGAAGACCTTCTTTAGCCTGGGGTGTCGGTGTTTCTCCTTTCCTTACCTACTCTCTTCGGCGCTTGACATTTTTATAGAGAACTCATTTCTGCTCACTAGTCACTATTCGGTCAAAAAGAAAGGTTCATTCTTGAGACGTAACAGCAAAGAAGAGCACGCATTCGGTTTATGCGCGCGATTAGACACGGAAGTTTTGTGAGGAACCCATTGACCCAATTTGCTGACTTTTTCAATGTAACTCAGGTGTCGATAATTGGTTGAATGACCAAATTCAAGCTTCCTGAACAGTCACCTTGAGATTTTTTCCCCCAGGGTTTGCAGGATGTCCTCGTCTAGCTCTACAGACGAACTCCAGGACGAGGCTCGTCTTCAAACATATAGTGTCCGGCTCGGAATTTCTAGAATCACCGTTGATACTAGCTTACTTTTATTGTCCGATCCTCATATACTGCATTAATATTCCTCGCACTTTTCGTCGCGTTGTTGCCTTTATTGAACTCATAAAAGCAAAATATGCCGAATATACTCCTTTGTCTCTTCCATTATAGCTTTGAAAATATAACTGTTAAAATCGAACTGCACTCATCAAAACATGCACTAAGGATAAATACACGGTAAAATTACTACCTGCTTTTATAGCAATTTGATGTAGGTAGTTTATCCCGTCCGCATCTGACTATCAGTTCATGCAATTGTAAAAACTGCATTATTTATGGGATGACGCAATATATTTACCCGAATTGCATAAAAATATCTTGAAATACTATAGAGTAAATTTATTCAATAAAATCGTCATTAGCTTCAACCACGGTCTCCAGACGACTTTGGAATCTCCTGCAACTCTTTTCTAGACGGTCTCCTTTTTTACGTTGGTGAATGTTATAATCCATGCTTTCAGTTCATCTTTGGTGTTACAAGAAGTTTTGTTTGTGTTTCGCTCAAATGCGCCCTACACATAATAATCAAGGGGGTTGCAGTCTGGGGAGTTATATTTCTATGTATATTTTCTTTGCTCGTTTGATCCCAACATCTATTAATGAAATAGGGTAAGTCTCCTGATTAATGTTGATTCATGTTCACGTAGTCTTAGTTGACGTGTACTGGTTCTCGAAACTATGGTACAGAGTTTTTCGCTTAATCATTATGTATATTAATTATTGTGTGTTTGGGGTGGCACGGGTTGAATAATAGGTATTGTTTTGAATCCTAGTATTTATAAAAGATGTAGGTTTCAGTGTAGTTATTCACTATTTTAATTAGGATTTCAAGAAAGGGTGTTGTTTATTGCTGTGTTCCATGGTGAATTGTATGCTGCTATTGATATTGTTGATCACAAACACAAGTACATATATGAATATCAGTATTTTTTGTCTCTCTGTAAGCATTTCGCTTTCTATATTTTGATTAGCGGTATTCGATCTACCTTGGATGTCTTGATTGCAACTCCTTCCTCTGCCGTAAATATTTTGAAAAAATAATTTCTCGTAGACGGCGAAATTCGGTTATGGGTTGATCAAGTTTCATCAGCACTGCTAGTTAGCACTACCGTATCAAGTCTTTTCCCTGTATCGCGGATCATCAGCATTGGTAAGTCAAGTGGAATGCCAGACAGGAAATCAATCTACCAATCAGTTGTGGGAAGCTGGCCGGCTGTCATATTCAGAAATTAGAGACATACGCAATTTTTGTTGTGAATACTAATTTGAACACCCAACTTAACATGGATATGTTGTTTATACCACCTTAAGCTGTTGCAAATATTCCGAAAACACATTTTGAGTGAACGGCCAATACTTAGAATTTTCAAAATTCTATTATCGCTTGATGAAATTCCCTCGTTACACTGGCTGATGGCACTTACGTAAAACTTGACCATGGTTTCTTTCTCCTATTATTCCTATCAACTAATAACAGGCAAGACTGAACACACAATACTTCCCTCACTATACAACTGGGCCCTGAATCATGAATGTGTTCGAATAGACTTCTATCCTCGTGACTGGGATTATTTTGTTTTAATCTATTCCGATCAGTCTTATGTTGTGGAAGACAGGATAAAGAAAATTTTTTTCGAGGCACAAAAATAACAGAATAACGAAGTTGGCCT
This sequence comes from Octopus sinensis, assembly GCF_006345805.1. NCBI lineage: Eukaryota > Metazoa > Mollusca > Cephalopoda > Octopoda > Octopodidae > Octopus > Octopus sinensis. Next base: position 78,269,178 of record NC_043001.1, read on the forward strand.
TCTACGATTTTCAAACAGCTGTAAAAATCAATAGTGGGTTGACCAAAATGCACTGAGGCATTTAGTTATAACTCTTTATACTCTAAAGTCAAATCCGGTCATGTTCGACTTTGTCTTCCGGCGTCGATAAAATAAAAACCATTCAAGTATTAGAACTGATATGATCGAATATAAACATCACTCAAATTCGAAGTTTGTGTTTATGGTAGAAATCAATATTTAATGCCAAAAATGGGATATTTAATGTCAAAAATTGGAGGTGGATTGTAGAAACAATACAAGACTGGATTAAATACTTTACCACTATATATTGTTGTCCCTCTTCAGAATTGTCTTTCATCTCCCTGAAAGCAATAACATTTTGCAACGATCATGAATTGATGTCGATTAAATCGATAATATTTTGCCAGTGAAATATTTTGGCTCGATGTTAATGTTAGAAATCCAAATTTATTGTTAATATCTCGGTTCAAGAACGGTATTAAAAATATTATTTAATGTTTTCAAAAGTGTTAGTGCATGCCATCAGTAAACTTTTACGTCGAACACAAAGTTCCAGAAACGAGGCTAGCTGTTTTGAGCTGAGGCACCAAATAAATCTGCTGGAAAAGTAGCCAAAATCTTCCCAATATATACCTGAATATAATAAAGAATCGTTTGGAAATTATACATTATCTTGATCATCTCATCCTCCTCCTCCTCCTCCTCCTCCTCCTCCTCATCATCATCATCATCATCATCATCATCATCATCATCATCATCATCATCATCATTTTCATCATCACCATTATCAACTCCCCTGGTCATTACTTGAGCCATTCGACTTACAATACCGCTTAACGTGTTTCAATGGTTTATCAGTGAATGCAACGCCAGTCCAGCACAGAGTGAATAGAATTGGAAAAAACGTAAAATGATAAATTGTTAATCAAGAGCACAACGCACTGCCCAGCCCAGTTCTTCAGATCGTAAGTGCAACACCCAAACCACTAAGCCATACGCCTTCAAAAATGATACTCTAAACCTAAATACAAAGACGAAATTCACACGTTAAAAATACTTGTGATCATAGTTCTTCTTACCCAAGGCTGAATTAATACTAAACAACAATATCGACTTCTTGAAAAATCCCTTTACAGTGAATGCCATAACCTTCTATTTCACTACATAATGAGAATCTATAGAAGCGACTTTTTTCCTGTGGTTTCCTTATTTAAATGCATACGGCTATAGAAGATGAAGGTTTAAAATTTAACATTTTAACGTTAATCGATTCAGTTAGGTAAGTTTAATGACTGTGAGAGTATTGGCTATCAAAATGCCCTTTTGAATGTCTTCCTGAATCAGCAGAGTTTCCTGAAGATTTGTGGCAGTGAATTGACATTTTGTGTGAACGAGTGCATGAAGTCAAGTTATTGTGGGAGAATAGCTTCCGCTCATGCAATTTAAAAATTAAGAATAAAAAAGATAATAACGATCGGTTCGTCATTGATGTCTGCATTCGTTTCTTTCATGTGCTGACGTTAGATGAATTAATATGTAAAGTGAGAGAAGGGAAAAAGAGAAAGAGAGGAGGGAGAGAGAGAGAAAGATAGAGAGAGGAAGCGGGAGAGAGGGAGAGGGACAGAAAATGAATTCGGCTGGGAGGAATCGAAAAAGATACACAGAAAAATGAAGAGATTTGGTGATACGTGTGAGAAAGCAGTTGACGATAAACAAAAATAATAATGCTAATAATAATGCTAATGATAATAATAATAATAATAATAATAATATAATAAAATAATAATAATAATAATAATAATAATAATAATAATAATAACAACAACAACAACAACAGCAATAATAATCATAAGCAGTAAAAAAGAAACAGATGTAGAGGAGGAAATATTTTGTGGCAAGACAGGGTCAGGTTGGGGATAAGTGTGAAATGGTTTTGAAGTGGTCGGAATGCAGAGAGAAAGAGGAAGATAAACAGAGATTTAAAAATGTATATAAATAGAATGAGGGTAGAGATAGCGGTTCAGAAGTAAAGAGAATAACTGTAGTTAAGCAGGAAAATATATATAAAAAATAGGGACATGCAGAGAGATAGTATTAGAAGAAAGATAAAATAAGTGGAGAGAAATGATGAAATCTCAGAGAAAGGGAGGGGTTTAAAAAGAAAAATTTTACGTGATTGGTAGAAAGGGAATATGAAAGGGAGAAACTGAGAGTGAAATAGTGAAATAGTGAAATAGTGAAATAGTTTAGCATATATGGAGATAAATGTGCATGAGGAAAAGAGAGAGAGAAAAAGGGGGGAGGGGAGAGGAAGAGAGAAGAGAAAGGGAGAGAGAGAGGAGAGAGGAGAGACAGGAGAGACAGGAGAGAGGAGAGAGGAGAGAGAGAATAAGAATAAAAATTGTGAGGAAGGAAGAAGGTTAGAACAAAATAAAGTGAGAGAGAGAGAGAAGAAACTGACAGATAAAGAGAGAGAGACAGATTCATTGAGAGAGCAGGGAGTGGAGCTGATTGGAAGAAGGGAAATATAGAAAAAAATGATATTATATATATATATATATATATATATATAGCACAGGAGAGAGGGAGAGAAAGAGAGAGAGACAGAACGAGAGAGAGATTAATATATATATAGTGAAAGAGGGAGAGGGGGAGAGGAAGAGAGAAGAGAAAGGGAGAGAGAGAGGAGAGAGGAGAGACAGGAGAGAAGGAGAGACAGGAGAGAGGAGAGAGGAGAGAGAGGATAAGAATAAAAATTGCTCTCTCAATGAATCTGTCTCTCTCTCTCTTTATCTGTCAGTTTCTTCTCTCTCTCTCACTTTATATATATTATGCAGAGAGAGAGAGAGAGAGAGAGAGAGAGAGAGAGAGAAGAGAGAGAGAGGCGGCGAGAGAAAGAAGAAGAGAGAATATGAAAGGAAGGAGACAGTTTGAAAGACGAAAGAAAATGAAAAAGAAGCTAAAGGGGAGTGAAAGACAGAGAGAGAAATGAAATAAAAAGATAAAAGGAAGGTGTTATATTGATAGAAAACGAGATAACGTGAAATGAAAACTAGGATAGAAGGAAAGATAAATACGAGCGCATATGAAGAGAGAGAGAGAGAGAGAGAGGAGAGAAATGGAGAGACAGAGAGAGAGATAGGGAGAAAGAAAGCGAGAAATGGAAAATAGAAAGAGTGATAGAAAACAAAATTAACACAAAGAAAGCGAGAGAGAGAGAGAGAGAGTGAGAGAGAGAGAGGAACATTGACAAAGAAAGAGAAAGCGAGCGATAGAAAGAGAAAAATCATATAAACATGTAAGAGAATATAGGAAAGACAGAAACATCAAGAAAAAAATAAGGAGAGTTACAATGGGGGTGGGAAGGACAAAGAGAGCACAAAATCGAAAAATTTTTTTAAAAATTTCATTAGGTCCCATTTTGTGTTGGTTCCATAAAATTATTCTCTGATATGAATGATGATATGGGTTATAAAAAAATTATACGATCAAGTCATGTGTGTGTGTCTGTGGCCGCGTGCGTGTGTGAGTGTGCATGTGCTTCTGTGTGTGTTTGTGTGCGTATATGTCTACGTGTGTGTACGTACGTGCATGTTAAATTTATACTAATATAGTATACACATGTATATGTATACACACACACACACACACGAATATAATATATATTATATATATATATATATATATATATATCCATTATATATACATATGCATATATATCTAAAATCCTCATGCACATATATACATATTCGTAGATAGATAGATTGAGAAATAGATAGATAGATAGCCAAACAGAAGGATATATAGGCAGATAGATAGAGAGATTGACAGATATATAGATAGAAAAACAGAGAGATATTCTGATGTTCACATATGTGCATTTTACTTGCACGTATTCATATAGAAGCATAAACAGATACACATACATATATGGATAAGGTAAAAAAAAATAATAAAAATTCCAAACACTATCACATTTATGTATGCACTCATCATTAACATTCTATGATGTTGGTTAAAAAAAAGGGCAGTAAACAAGAGAAAATATTCACCGAATTTCTGAATATTTTAAATTACCACTTGATGTACAAATAAATAGAAAAATAAAAAACAGAAAGGAAAACCTAGTGTTGTAAGCTTTAATATACAGTAGTAGGTGAGAGGGGAAAGTATTTAAAACATTTTTTATACAGCGGTGAGTGGGAGATACGTTAAGAGTGTAAAAGGCGGTGATGGCTTTTAATGGTAGCGGTGTAATATGCTGTTAGCTTTAGAGTGATAGTATTCCTGCAGTAAGGTGGCTGGTTGTCAGCGTCGGCAAGAACATCGAGTAGAATGAAATGGAGTATTTTATTCCAGCTCTCTGGGCGCTGAGTTCGAATCTTTCTCTTTCTGGATGCTAGTAGTGAAGAAAATTGATTTAGGACCACGTTGAATCGATTTCAGTCCCACCGCACGGTATCTTGATCACGTTTCTTTTAGTATAGCCTCTGATTGACCAATGATCTTTTGAGTGAATCTAGAGGAGACGGAAAATGCATGGAAAACCGCAGAAAAAAAATATATGTTTGTGTGTGGATATTATATATATATTATATATATTATATAATATACTATATATAGATATATTTATATATATATTATATATCATATATAATATACATACATATATGTATGTATGCATGTATGTATGTGCGTATGTGAAGGTACATAGCTCTGTGGTTAGAGCGTCGGGCTAGTCTGCGTTAGTGAGTTCGATTCAGGGACTGGGCTGTGTGTTATGTTTTTGAGCAGGACACTTTATTTTATGTTGCTCCCCTTCACTCGTGTGGTGCCAAGTTTTATTGGTCTTTGCTTTTCTCTTGGATTACATCTGTGACGTGGAGAGGAGAAACTGGTATGCATGGGTGACTGCTGGTATGCAATAAACAACCTTGCCCGGACTCGTGCCTTGCAGGGGGATTTTCTAGGTGCAATCCCAAGGTCATTCATGACCGAAACGATTCTTTAAACTCTTATATATATATATAAACACACAAACACACACACACCACACACATATATATATATATATATTATATATATATATATATATATATATATATTATATATATATACATATATATATATATAGAATGGTTGTATACTGTCAATTTAACGTGACAGTAGGGGATTACATCACCGCTGTTTAACCCTAGGAAGCATCGACGCTTCCTGTTGGCTTCGACACATTTTTTCCTGGAAAATTGACAATATACAACCATTCTATCGCCCCACCACCGTACATATCTCTATGAGATATTTAGAAATTTAATATTTCTGATATATATATATATATATATATATATATATATATATATATATATATATATATATATATATATATATATATATATATATGTATATATATATTTTTTTTTTCAACATCATTGGATCACGAAGCACACCATTTAAAGCTATAAATGATAGCATAGACAGTTTCTCATTTCAATAATTCCAAGCTATTATTTATAGGTTTATTATGTCATTCGAGAATCAATATTCGAAGGTAGAAATTTTTTTTGAGAGTTTATAAAATTCCTATGACAATATATGTGAAAATGCGCGCGCTCGTGTAGGCGTGTTTGCGCGTGTGTGTGAGTATGTGTGTGTATGTGTATATACACACATGTGTGTCACAGCATGAAAATTACTGTTGGTTTGTTTATGTTCCTGTAAAACTAGTGCACAGCAAAACTGACCAAAGTTTAAACAAAAAGAACGAAGAAAAGAAGGAAAGAAAGAAAGAGAGGAAAATTGGGTTCGATTTGTTCTACTAAAGCCAGTCGATGCTGTTTTACATCATATGCGTTGCATAATCACTGAAGAATGTAAAAGACAAGAGAATGGTGTTAATAAACCGACCAGCCTTTTCCTTTCGGGTCAAATTGCTTCAGTGTGAGAACTACGGTAATGCTAAACGTGACTATGGAATGACTATCAACGTCTCTGGAGCCAAGCTGTATCGGCGCTTGGATAACATCAGTAACTTGGAGAGGAGAGACTGGTAAGCATGGGCAAGTACTGCTTTTCCATAAACAACGTTGCCCAGACATGTGCATCAGAGGGTAACATTTTAAGTGCAAATCCATATGTATGTATGTATTACTGAGATGTGCTTGCATAGCCAGTGACCTGATCTGAGATCGTGTGCCGAAACAAAAATAATTGCAGCGTGGGAGATGTTTATAAGCCAATTAAAAACACACAGACATGGTTAGATTTACTTTCGCATTTAAATTTAATTTGTCAAAATATTTTCGTTGCTTTGAAATCGCGACCTGTTCACTGACAAAATTCTTTGCAGTGAACAGGTCGCAGTTTTTGTGTGTGTTTTAAATGGCTTATAAACACCTTCCACGCTGAACAAAATAATGGAAACACCTTAAAATTTCAAACAAATTTATTTTAATATGGGGTAGGACGGCTTCTTCAGCTAAAAATATCTCCAGGTTTTGCAGATATGATGGTAGGGAAATCGACTCCTTAACTCTTCTTCTAAAATGCACCATAAATATTCAATACTATTGAGATCTGGGGACTGAGGTGGCCAGATAAGATGTTCAACTTCACTAGAATGTGCCATTCAGTAACAAATTCAGCTGTGTGAATTGGTGCATTATCATCCTGAAAGATTGCGTTTCCCTCAGAAACAGTTCCGCAGCCATAGGATGAATTTGATCAGATAAAACGCTTAAATAGTCTTGACTATTCATTCTGCCATGAAGGGTAACCATTGGGCTGGCAGATTTCCGAAATATAGCCCCCTAGATCATCACAGCTCCAGTTGGAAGAAGGCAGTCTGGCTCAAGCGCTTCTTTTGGCAGCCACCACACGTCTACTGGGCCGGTTGTCGGAAATAACGTAAAGGATGACTCGTCCGAGAAAATAACATTCTTCCACTGCGCTGGGGACCAATCCCGCAGGTTTTTACTCGACTCTAAGCGATTTGCAACGTTTGTTTTTGAAAGTCGTGGTTTTCCGGTTGCAGTCCTCTCGTTAAATACGGCCTTGTGCAGCTCCCGGCGAACAGTTTTTGTAGAAACTGGTTTCTCGAAGGTGGTCATTAACCTCTGCAATAATATTGGGAGCTGTACTTTTGTGATCCTTTCTAACAATTCGCGTAAGAATCTGACGGTCCCTATCTAAATATTTTGGTTTTCTTCCGGAGTTTTGTTTAGACAAGGCGGTTTTTACCTCTTTCTCAAAGGCTGTCATTACTTTCGAGACAGTACTTCTTAATACACATTTCGTCTGTTTTCGTTACGCTAGCGCCTGCCATACCTGCACCAACAATATGACCTCTTTGAAAGTCCGATAGATCTGTCTTTTTAATGAATTTTAATTACCTATTTCTGCTGATATCTGAAAAGAAACAGCAATTTTAGTAAAACATATTAAGCAACACTAATAAAAATATACAAAACATAAACATAAAATAGCTTTTGACGGTTTTATAGATAATTTAAAATTATGATGGTTATAATGCTAAGTGTTTCCATTATTTTGTCCAAACCCTGTATATATATATATATATATATATATATATATATATATATATATAATATATATATATATATGCATGATATATATATATATATATATATATATATATATATATATATATATATATATATATACATATATAATTATAAATAAGGGAAAAAGCAAACATTTTTACACAAATATACTGAAAAATAGACTTTAGATCGTCTAACTACATAAAATATTTTTCACTATAAATACAGAGCGTGGCGAAACAAAACCAAGCTAACAGAAACTCTACGTGACTTTCCTAACCGACTATATGTTTGTTGAGGCTTGCTACAAAATTTCTGTTTAGATATATTTGTGGTACTTAAATGTACTCATGACTTTGCATCTCCTTTTTCCATGGGTATATGTGAGCATTCCAGGTATTCTTATCATGTTCCTCACCGAAGAAAGAAGAATTCTTTGGGATTAATCTAGAAATTGTTCCGATTTCGGGAAAAACGGAATTAAAAAACTGTTCTCTTAGCTTGCTTTCTCCTCTGTGTATTTAATAGTGAAAAATATTGTATGTGGTCAGAAGATCTGAAGTCTATTTTTCAGCAAATTGGCATAGAATTTTTTTCTTTTACCTTTATTTATAATTGTTTATAATTTTTTCCTTAAAAGGTTTATTGATATGCTGGCCACTGATAAAATTTCTTTTTGAAAATGTTTTATCCTTATATTAGAAGCATACTCACACACACACACACACACACACACACACGCACACAGACACAAACACACATATATATAATAATAGTAGGGAATATAATTACAGACTTGCAGGGAAAAATTCAATTTATCAATTCTAAATCAAATTTCACAACATATAATATATATGTATGTGTGTGTGTGTGTGTGTACTTAAGAGAAATATTAAGTAATTCAATAGTGAAAGACATTATCTATATCATATAGAAAAAAATGAAAATATACTATAATAAATATTATTCGAAAATGATTAAATTAAATAAACAAATTTTATTTAATTTCAGGATTTTTTGAATAATATTTATTATAGTATATTTGAATTGTTTCCATATGATATATACATCTTTCACTATTAAATTATTTAATAGAGGTTATTTTTATTAGTTATACACACACACACACACACACATATATATATATATTTTGAACCTCAGAACATTAGATCTCGAACCAAATCATTAACACTTCAGTTTCACTAGTATCTGTTTGGATAAATGGTTCTGAACCATTATTGCCTATGGACTCCTTTGATTCCTATTTTATGTGTAGAACCTCCATAGCCATTCAATATTTTTTTTAAATCCTATATTTTTATAATTAAATAATATTGAGCTCTGTTTTTAAAAATTGTCAAAATATTTTGCTCATTGCAGAAGAATAAATATTACGTTGCTCCGAAAATAATGGCCGATTTCAGAAACATAATTTTATTCTGGAGAAATTAACAATAGAAATATTTTAATTAGTCAAAGTATGAGCCGTGAACATCTATGCATCTCTGCCATCGATCAACGAGATTATTTATGCCTCGTTGATAAAAACTCATTGGCTTTGATGCTAAGAAATCTTTGAAAGTTGATTACACATCTGAATTTTATCACATAAGATCGTGTTTAAATGGTTAAAAATGGTAGTTACTTCGTGATATATCAGCAGAATATGGAAGATCTGGTAAAGTCCCGTATCCCAAGTCGGCGAGTTTCTGCTGCGTCATTTGTGCAACATGTGACTTTGCATTATCGTGCAGCAGAATTGGGCTACGCTGATTGACCAATGCAGGTCTCATTTTTTGCAGGTGAGCATGCTTTCAGCGAGTTGGTTGCAGTAAATCTCTACTGTAATGCTCTGATTGGTTTCCAGAAAGCTGTAATAGACAACATCAACTGCATACCATCAGACAATCACCATAATCTTTTGCTGATGCAACTTTGACTTTGGGAAATGCTTGGAGGACTCATAACGATCAAGCCATCTACCTGATCGTTTACGGGTATCATAAAGGACCCACTTTCTGTCACAAGTGAATTTTCGGTCAAGAAACAGATCATTGTTGTCTCGTAGAATGATCATCAACCACACTTTTCATTCAGCACATGCGGTACCACTTATCGAGCTTTTTCACCCTACCAATCTTCTGCAGATTGCGTGAGAGCATTGGAATACCGACACCAAGTGCCTGAGACATTTCGCTGACACTTTGAGGTGGGTTTTGGTCAATTGCTTTCAATTTTTCATTGTCAAGACTGCATGACCGTCCTATACCTTCTTTATCTTCAAGGCACTCACCAACATTACGGAATTTCTGAAACCAACTTCGTACAGTGTAATCACTTATGGATCCCTCTCCCCATGCTCTGTTGATATTGGCAGCAGTTTGAGAGGCATTGTGCTCAAGCTTGAACTTATGCAAGAAAAGTAAGTGAAGGTCCTTTTTTGTCATGTTTATAATTACTAGCACGTATACTTTGAATGTTTTCTGTCTGAAATAAGAATGTCTTCAGTCTGAAATAAGTTGAAAATTACTAAAGAGCATAGATCAATAATTAAGAATGCCGAAATTCACCTAGAATATAATTAAGATACTATGATAAAATTGCGTTTCAAAACACACACTTGGCGCGGCCATTATTTTTGGAACAACCTAATTGTTTATTGCACACGGATTTTAACAGTAAAATCTTATATGGACGACCGTTGAGATAAATACGTAACGGACCGCGCATCGTCGAAACCGATGTAGCCCCTTCATCTTTTCATGAATCCATATTTGTGTAGGCGTTTGTGGCTTGCGAAGATGTGCTATATTTGCAGTTTTGATTATTGGTTTTATATTTTACATTTTCGTTGGTAGTGAAGTCAGAAATTTGATAACGGCAATGAATTATGCTGCAGCTGAAGTGTATTAATTAATATTGTTTAATTGTTACTCATGCTGCTGTTTCTTCTGCTTCTGTTGCGAAAAACATGCTGTGAAGAAAGTAATATGCAACACTGCATTCTTCATTGAAATAATTGAATACATCAAGCCTAATTATGAGGGTCAGCTAATTCAGAGAAAGGTGGAAATAAGGCCAGAAAAATGCATCATATAGTCGAAAGGCTGTATATATTTTTTCAGACTGACAATAGTTATATGAAGAGAAACTAAATCTACAGAAATTTAGATTTGCCTCACGCAACAACAACAGGCACAGTTATGAACACTCGGTGATAAAATTAGTAATGACAGTTAAAGAAACAAATTCTGTATGAAGCCCAGATTTCTTTTGGAAAACATGAAACATATTCCTGTAATTTAATAATATTATAAGTCATATTAAATGGACAAGCTGGCAGAATTGTTAGCACTCTTGACGAAACATATAGCGGAATTTTTTGCGTTCTGAGTTCAAATTCTGCCGAAGCCGACTTGTTCTGTTGGGGTCGAGAAGATAAGTATATTTTGAATACTGGGTTCGATGTCGTCGACATATCTCCTCCCCGGAAATTGCAGGCCTTTTGCCAAAATTTAAACTAAGATTATATATCAATTTATGTATATATAATTATACATTTTATGCATGATTGGGAACTGACGGCCGTCGTTACACATGTTTGTGCTCAAATACTGAAAACATAATTCTCTCTTTTATACTACACTTTTCTACCAAAATATATTTTATGATTATGCATTCATAAACTAAGATGTTTTACACACACAAACATACACACACACACAGGTATGAACAAAGTCAAACAAACATAGACGAGGTGTATGTGTTGTTAGTTTGTCGGGCGACTGCGTATTTTAGCCTTAAGAGAAAATAATATCAATGCCCTTGGTGTTGCTCGGGAAAAAATGGATCTGCTTTAGGGTGTTTTTACACCAAGGGCATTCAGATTATAATCACTTACGCCTAAAAAACGCAATCCCCACAAAATTACAACGACGAACCTCGTGTATGTGTGTTCGATTATGTTTACATACCTTGAGCTTCTTCTAACACACACATATACGTATCTATCTATCTATCTATCTATCTATCTATCTATCTATCTATCTATCTATATATATATATATATATATTATAGTATGTTTGTGTGCATATATTATATATGTTTATATATATAATATATATATATATATATATATATATAAATATATGGAGAGAGAGAGAGAGGAGAGAGAGAGAGAGAGAGAGAAAGTGAGAGAGAGAGACGTAGTAGTTGGAAGAAACAACGTTAGGCCTGATACTTAGATGGAGCGCCAAGACAGAATACAAAATATAATTACGGAGTAAGATAAGAAACTACTCTTTACGCTTTTACTCTTTTACCTGTTTCAGTCACTTGACTGCAGCCATGATGGAGCACCGCCTTTAGTCTAGCACATCGACCCCAGGACTTATTCTTTGTAAGCATAGTACTTATTCTATTGGTTCTCTTTTGCCGAACCGCTAGGTGACGGGGACGTAAACAAACCAGCATCAGTCGTCAAGCGATGTTGGGTAGACAAATACAGACACACAAACATACACACACACACACACACACACACACACATATATATATATATATATATATATATACATTCGACGAGCTTCTTTCAGCTTCCGACTACCAAATCCACTCACAAGGCTTTGGTTGGCCCGAGGCTATAGTAGAAGACACTTGCTGAAGGTGCCACGCAGTGGGACTGAAACCGGAACCATATAGTTCGTAAGCAAGCTACTTACCACACAGCCACTCCTATGTTTGGAATTACGTATTTTCTCATCTTATTTTGTAATTTTGTTATGTACTTGATTATATTTCATGAAAATATGTTTCTATCAAGGAGAATTCTGGTTATCTCCATTACTAACTCCACATCAGCGTTATTTGGATTTCTCTTATAACCATTCTTGACGATGCGGACCTTGTCCTCAAGATGAATTCGGAGATTAAGTTTGAATCTTGTTGAGCACTACTATGTGTCTTCTGTACTGAGCATACTCAGCCCTCATATATCGTTTGTATATAAACGTATCTCAAAATATCACTGGTGTTCCTCAAGCCGTAGGTTCACAAGGCCGGTTTCTCAGAGTTTATGGCATAGATTTTCTCTCCAAACTTGAGAGCACGATTGATCCTTTTTCTTACATGATGGACTGGAGCAACATGCTATAAACAGTTTTCTTGAAGAATGCAACTAATCGCAGAGTCAAGGATTCGAAAGCACAAACTTACGCTCATGAATGCAACGACCTAACCATTAAACTACACCATTAAGCTACACGTTTCCACACGCACACACACAGAGGAACCCACAAACTCACATACGACCGTATATCTATGTATGTTATATATAATTAAGTATATATATATATAATATATATATATATATATATATATATATATATATATATATTATATATATATATATATATATATATATATATATATATATATATACCGGATAGTAAAACATAAATGTGAAACAAGGTGGAAAAAAGAGTACTCAAATATTTAAAGCAGCAGAAAATTCAACAAAACCTGTTACTCTGAGTTTCACGTTCGTTTTTGCCAACCATCATTCTAGCAAAACTGTACGAGAACGGGAACTGAAACTCAGAGTAACAGATTTTGTTGAATTTTCTGCTGCTTTAACTAAAGTATATATACACAAAGATACATATATATAAATAAATATATGCTTATTTATATATATCTATGTGTATATATTTATATATATATATATATATATATATATATATTATATATATATATATATATATGTCTATCCCCCACCAAAGCCCAACCGTTCTCCTCACCGTGGTGCTGGGGGTGGCAACGGCATATGGTAAATACGCTGGCTAAACGGAAAGACCTGGCCACCTACCCCAGTATCCTGGCCAATATACTCTATGGATCAAAAGTGTAAGAATTCTAATATGATGGTACCAAAGAGTTGGACCCCCCGGGCTGCGAGATACCACATTGGCTACTGGGGAAGAGCACAAGGATAATCATAATAGCGGCGGTATTGATGGCGATAATTGGTACTTATTTAATCGACCCCAAAAGGATGAAAGGCAAAGTCGACCTCGGCGGAATTTGAACTCAGAACGTAGCGGCAGACGAAATATCGCTAAGCATTTCGCCCGGCGTGCTAACGTTTCTGCCATCTCGCCGCCTTTACCTTTATTCTTATATTATAATATCGGTGTATATTATGTATAAAGGAAAAAATCAGATGTCTTGCATTAAATTTTTTCCTTAACTGGTTTACACACTGGCTACTTGATAAAATCTTATATAGATTTTTATCCTAATATATATATATATATATATATATACACATACATATATATATATGTATATATTTTTCATTCTTATGTTCTTTTTTTTCAGTTATGTGACTGCTGCTATGCTTGGGCACCGCCTTGAAGGTCGTTAGTCGAAGAAATTCACCCCAGCACTTATTTTTAAGCCTAGTACTTAGTCTATCGGACGCTTGCGGAACTGCTAATTACGGGGACGTAATCACACCATCACCGGTTGTCACACAGAGACATACACACGCATTCATACATACACACATAAGTACATTTATTTATACATATATACATACATACATTCATACGTACATATATATCGTCTCGGCTTAACAGCCCTCACCGTTTGTTTTTACTGTTTTATTCTCACTGTCCTGTCCTTTTTACTGTTTTGTTCTCACTCTCCTGTCCTTGTTACCACTTTCACCCTCCGCAAAAAATTCCAGATTTTATTTAATTTGCTTTGCGGGAAGGTATGTTCAACGAAGTCGCATCTTCTCCTTGCATTCGAAACGTGGAGATGATGAAACAGCAACGACCAAAGAAGGGGAATGTTCTTTATGTTGTATGTCTCGTTTCTCCGTTTGATGTTCGAAAAAAAAGTTTGTTTCTATGTTTTTGTTTTTATATTTCCGTTTCTCATTGTGTTCAACGTTTTTCTGATGTCCTGTACCCATATATGCATGTATATATACATATATAAGTAGGTATGTACATATATGCATATAATTACATATATATATATATATATATATATATATATATATATATATATATATATATAACATATATATATATATAATGAATCTATTTGAAGAAAACAGAGAGTTGAGAATATCCAGTTATTTATCGTCATTTCAGTTCTTTTTTTCGCCTACATAACACCGAACTTATTCTTTGTAAACCTATAACTTACTCTATCATTTTCTTTTGCCGAACCGCTACGTTATGATGACGTAGACACATCACATCGGTTGTCAAGGGATGGTGGGAGCAAACAGAGATACACAAGCGTATACATATATATACGAAAGGCTTTTTTCAGTTTCCGTCTACCAACTCCAATCACACGGCTTTGGTCGGCCCGAAGCTATAGTAGAAAACACTTGCCCAAGATGCCATGCAGTGGGAGTGAATCCGGAACCATGTGGTTGGTAAGCAAGCTACTTACTACACACCCATTCCTACGCATATATATATATTAAAAAGACGGCGAGCTAGCAGAAACGTTAGCACGTCGGACGAAATGCGTAGCCGTATTTCGTCTGCCGTTACGTTCTGAGTTCAAATTCTGCCGGGGTCGACTTTGTCTTGCATCCTTTTGGGGTCGATAAATTAAGTACCAGTTACGCACTGGGGTCGATGTAATCGACTTAATCCGTTTATTTGTTTGCGTTTGTTCCCTCTGTGTTTAGCCCCCTGTGGGTAGTAAAGAAATATATATATATATATATTAAAAATGTAAGTACATGTGGATTCATGTACCTTATTTACAGTATTTACATTTGACGGAAATACGAGTGTATAAAATATCTTTATGCACACAGAGGAGACAATTGACAGGACTCCTTACATATTAAAACAGCCAGTTATTTTATACACTCTTATGGTTTAAAAAATATGTTATGTCTTATGACTTTTATTTATGCATGCTAACTAAGGCTAATAAATGATTTTATTACCCTCATATTTACGATATGTATACGGCGGGCTTTTGTCTGGTTCCGTCTACCAAATCTACTCTCAAGCGATTCCGTGGGTGGAGTAAGTGGAATAAAGCGCCACTAATGCTGAACTTGAATTTATTCCACCGACTCCGAAATGTTGTAACCGAAGTGGGAATTGGTCTCAGAACGTGAAGACAAACGTAATGCTCCTAACAATTATTCACGGTACAGTAACGGTCCTCCCAGCTCGGTGCCCTGATGTATTCATTCCTTTTCACATAAATATCTATATATACATTTGCATATGTATATATGCATATGTGGGAGCATGCGTGCGCATTCATTTGTGTGTTTGTGAGTGTGTGTGTGTGTGTGTGTGGTGTGTGTGTGTGTGTGTGTGTGGATGTCTGTGCACACAAGTGTGAATCTTCTTGAATAGTTTCTTGCTTACATTATGTACCAAAATTTGATGTTTCATATAAGAATATATTGAGCACTTCCGTTAACTGTTCCACAAAAATACATCTTTATGTATTTCAAGAAATTGCGTACGTATATAGTGCCACACACACACATATATATAAGTATATATGGATGTCGTGCTTCCACGTACTTGTGTATGTGTGGTGTGTCTGCATATACTTAAACAAAGTTATATATATATATATATATACATATGTACACACACACACATATATATGTATATATATACAAAGTATACAGCTATACCCGAACGAACTTAGGCACGAATACACATACATACGTATGCACATCAAATGGCGTGCAATGAATTGTGTGCCGATGATGAGAAGAACCAGGAAAATTAGGAGGAAAACGAGCTTTGGGTTTACTGATGTGTAAAGAAGACAGCGAAATAGTGTTATATATATTGTGGGTACACGGAGATAGTTATTGTTGTAAACCTACGATACTAGAGAGCTATAAAGTGTCTATTAGAGCTGAAATAACAAAGTATAGACAATAAAAACTGGGGAAAAAGAAAGAAAAAACGTCTTCGAAATCTAAAGGGGAAAAGAAGCAATATATATACATACGAAATATCTATATGTATATATATATTTATATACACGCATGTATATGTGTATGGAAATCTCTAAAAAATCTAACAACAAACTCTCGACCATTTATATTTGGTAATAAATACATGTAACAATATATATTTTCACACAAACAGAGTTGCATATACATAAACATATACGCCGTCAGAGACACATATGCGCACAAACGCACTTTAATATATTTCTATATATATATATGCATATATGCTTTGTACTCATACAGAAATTCTATGCATATATATACATATATAAATGTGTATATGTATGTGCATGTGTGTGTATATTTGTGATATGTGTATGTGCGTGTATATATGTGTGTGTGCATATATATATAATATATATATATATATATATATATATATATATGCATACACACACAGGCACACACACACACATATATATATAGGCGCAGGAGTGCCTGTGAGGTAAGTAGCTTACTTACCAACCACGTGAATCCGGGGTCAGTCCCACTGCGTGGAGCCTAGGGCGGCTTCTACTATAGGAGACTGATAAAATAACTACAAGGCTTACAAAGAATAAACACTGGGGTTAATTTGTTCGACTAAATGTGGTGCGCCAGCATGGCCGCTATCAAATGACTGAAACAATATACTTAGAGAATACATACATACATGCATGCATGAATGCATACATACATACATACATACGTACACACATACATACATACGTACATATATACATATATATATATATATATATAAAGGGGTACCCAAAAGAAACAGAATTGTGCAGTGTTATTTTGCTCACTTCGATTTACATGTTCACACATTTTTCCCACTTTAAACTGCTTTCCATTTGAAGCAACGCATCAGTCCAGATTGGTCTTCCACCATTCGAAGCAGTGCTGGAACTCTTGCAAAATTATGACTTTCAGCGCTTCCGTCGTGTTCTTCTTCACGTCTTCCACATCTGAATATTTGGTAGTACCAGGTTTAATCACAAGCAATCACATATAAAAAAAGTTCTGGATCGACTTTCAACTGTTGTTTCAGTCTATGACTAGATTTCAGTCGTGAATGCACAGGTTTTGCTGCAATTCTCTTTATTCGCTCAAAATTCGTTGGCAGGAGCTCCAGGACACACCAAGCATATCAACAAGTTCGTGAATTGTTCAGGGACGGTCCTCCAAGTTCAGCTCATGAATTTTCATGATGTCTTCATTTGTTCGGGAGGTCGATGTTGGATCTGAACGAGGTTGGTCTTAAAGTGACATGTGACCTTTCCACATGTGCTTTGTTCGTTAACTTGTTCACTTGTGCATTGTTCATGGCAGTGCCCTTGATTGTTGTTTAAAGCATGACAACGGTTTCGACTGCCGATTTCCCCAGCAGAAATCAGAATTTCACGGAAGCAC
>NC_043001.1:78294663-78302163 GCF_006345805.1 Octopus sinensis
CCATGCACACATGCATATATCTATATATACATCTTTTTTTCTGTCGAGGACTTACATGCCTCTTTATTAGACTATTTTCCTTAGTCATGGCACGGTGGTCTTCATAATGGTTAAGGTTCTAAGAAAATAGCATTATTATTATTTACATTATTGTAAATCACGTCGCACCGAAAGCATATATATATATATATATATATATATATATAATATATATATATATATATATATATATATATATATATATATATATATATATATATATACATGTGTTTGTGTGTGTGTATGTATGAATATATGGATATGCGTGTGTGTGGGGAGTGTAGAGAGGGAGAGAGAGAGAGAGAGAGAAATAGATATATATATCACAGTACATACATACACACATACATATATATGTATCTGCTGAAATTTAATGGACAATAGACGGATTTAACTAATCCTGTTGTACTCACAAAATGGCCCATGAATGGATTAGCCCCCAACGAAAGTAAACTAATATGATATGCTTTTGACCTGATGACCTCGTTTTTTTTTATTCTGTATTAACTTATACATTTTACAACTGTACTTTATCATTTTTACCTGTATCATCTTATACATTATATAAGTGTACTATATAATTGTTTACCTGTATAACCTTATACATTATACATCTGTACTATACGATTTTACCTGTATTATACATTATACAACAGTACTACATAATTTATATTATATACAATAATACAGACATAATACTCACTAAACTAAAAAAAAATTCTATGAAAATAGCTACGGAACGATCACCGTTATATAGACGTCACTGGTGAAATAAATATATTCATGTTATACCAGTTCTCTTTTTATTTTAGATGTGTGTGTGTGTATACATACATACATACAAACACATACACACACACATGTATCGATAGACAGAGACGGATAGATAGAAAAATAAAAAATAAATGTATAATATGTTCTATTGATATGTACAGACCCACGACAAGCCGTCACACTGACCATAATAGAAGCTTCACTATTATCCTAGAATACAACCATACGGATACGTATATAGTCTGATGCTCACACGTAGAAGAATGCATATAGGCACAAAGGTGTATGCATAGAACTACTCGGATATAAATTGTTTAATATAAAAAAATGAAAATAGTATGAAAAATATGCCAGTAGCGCTTGCATGCGCTTACACAATAGCAAACAACGAAGCACACATATACACATATAGCGTTTACATATATGCATGCTTATACATAAATATATATGCAGGCATATGTGTAAAACATCGTTCACATATTGTTGTATAGGTATATGCTAATATGCATATGTATTTATATATGTATATATCGCATTAATATACATACATATACATATACACACACACACTCATATATATATGTATTTATATATATATATAATTATCTACTTATATATATGCATACACTTTTATATAAATATATATATATAGTAATATACTTATACATGTACATATCAATGTATGCGTATATGTATATATGAATATATAGATGTATACAAGAATACGTGTATATATATTATATATATGTATACGTATACATATATGTGTGTGTATATATGTATACATACTTATATATCTATGTATGAATATATATGTATATACATACATACATATGTGTATATATATATATATATATATATATATATATATATATATATATGTGTGTGTGTGTATATATATATATATACATACATATATAATATATATTATATTGATATGTGGATACACGTGTTAGTGTTTTAGCGTGTATGGTTATATCTGATTGCATAGCTGATATATTATTTTTTTAATACCGATACATACAAAGATGGCGATAACTAGACAGACAAAAAGAGAATGATGGCTCTTTGACATTATTGAGGCATTTGTCGATGTACTTGCATGTGAGTCTCCACCCGTTCATTCAACATTTAGAGATGTGCTTTATATTTGCTTCAGTGCATTTGATGCATCAGTGATTACAGAGTTACCGTCTGACGTTTGGCGTTTGACATCTGTTCAATGTTCCTAATGAGACAGACTGCAGTTGTTGTCACTTTAAATTGAATACTGCATGAATGATGTGGGAACTGCACCTCTGCGCTCTCTGTGTTCCTTGCTTTCTTTTCCACTCTCTGTCTCTGTCTTTACTTCCCTTTCTCCATAAATTCAGATATGTCGTTATGTATGTGTAGCTGTACATACATGCAAACGTTAGCATGAAGTTAGTTACGTAAATATATATATATATATATATACATATGTATATAAGTGGATACATGCATACATACATACATATATGTATACATATATATATATATACTAATATTAATGTGTATTTATAGGCGTAAGTATATATACCTGCATGCATACACATACATACACATATACACACACACACAATGGTTTTAATGCGACTGAAATATTCCTAATATACCTTTATTAAGTGTTACAATATAACATTTGACTGACGCTTTTTTTTGTAGCCATAGTTTTAGCTTCATTATATAGCATTTGAAACAGTTAATCTGCGATCGCTCTATCCAACGACAAAACGTCTGTTCGATGTGTCTAACGAGATGATATTATGGCCTTAAATGTCAATTCTAACGTAACATGCGAGACATCCTTGCATCGGAATGACACGAGCCTAACTTACCTGTAGCCATGGACAACTTTTCTCAATACAAATTTAAATTCTATACGAGCGCAAACTATATTCTTGTAGGACTATTGCAAAGCGTGACAGTGCTAACGATCCGATATTTGTTCTTATTATCAATTTTGATTAGTTCTTCAACAAAAAGCAATTCATTTTCAACCCCCTATTGTGAATGATTTGGAAAATTGGTTGTCCTTGATAATCTGAAGTCTCACATGATCCATTTGCTCAGGATTTTCATAAAATAAAATTGTTTCTTTTGTGTTTACATTTGCTAATTTCTTTAACTTCGCGTTAATTAGAGATAGATGAAATTGAATTATCGATTGTGTTTGTGTCGTAGCCTTCGTTCTCACTCTCCAGTACTCTGAAACTTTTGTCCCACAGCTAAGAGTATTCAAATTGTGTTGCCATTTGCAGCAAATATCGACCATGACAAAAGCAGAAAAGTGTGTTATTAACAAAGCGATTATCATGTGACTCTTATATGATATGTATGATTCTTCACTGACGACGTCGTTCTGTGCTGGTTTTCTTCGCGAAGTGTCATCAGTCTTTCGCATCATTTTCTTTTGAAATCAATATAGGTGGCGGCCGTAGTTTGTAAATTCTAGTACCTTAGGTTCTGACATCGAATATCTTTGGGAAAATAATTTCGAGCAACCACATACTTCATTTCTCAACACAATGTGTACCCTCGCAGTTACACGTAGAAGATGAAAGACACACTGACTGACATTGTTACCCGACCGTCGTGTCGTGTCCCACTTTATGTTTGACTAAGGTGGAGCGAGTATTCTAGATGTTTTTGTGGAAGGAACGCATTGTACTAGTGAGGCGCTCCATTTATTATCAACATCCACAGAATGGAAGACTGGCTCCTGATGCGCATTCATATGCTGAGGCTACGATACCTTCAGCGTTTCCTTGGGCGATAAGTATGTGTGGTCGCTGTTTGTCAGACTCGCTCTTCCGCAGCTCGTGACTTTGACTGAGCTGTAGTCCTGGATCTAGCAAATACCGAGGCAGGGCGCATGGCACCTAAAATGTCATCAGGCACTCGCACTCATCCGGGTAATGCAGTCAGTAGAATTTCCACATGCCGTGCTGTAAAAGGTGAGTGGCAGGTAAGTGCGACAACGTTCTAGACAAGACACAGGGTGGCGACAAAAACCAGCAGGCTGGTCTGTTTCGGAAGACTTAAAAGCTAGGACCTCTGGTTACTTTCCAGAAATCGCTGTCCTGGTAGTACTATCGAGAAGCAGTGCTGCTTCGAGATAAACACTACGGGCATGAAAATTCCGTCACTCGGGGTTGCCCGAGATTTGTGCTGAGCGACGTCCAGTGCCAGGGTAATGCTGGCTATTGGGTTTACGTCGAACACCCACTGTCATGTGTAGAACGCAACCGGCTGTCGGCTGAATCCATCGTGATAATCGTCCCACCGACTTACTCTGGCCAGAAAGGGCAGGCAATGTTTATTTGCTTCGTGGTCCAGATTGAAAGGGCTGAAGACAGATACTTGCCTCTTTCACCAAGCCATCAACTACTTGAAAAGGAAGGTGAAGGTAGGGAGGGATATATTTCCTTCCAGCAATTTTATTGGAAGTTAGAAGATTGTGGCAAGGATGGTCCGACTGAACGTGCCTGCTCTAATAACGCATCTGGACATTGAAATAAATCCATTTGGAGCTGCCACCTGCTCTAGTGGTCACTGTGAGCGTGGTTTTGAGGGTTCTCCATAAGCAACCCAAGGAAGTCTCCCTCTTCTGGGGATCTTTTCGTTGTTGAAATTTATATTGTTATCGTCTTTTAATGTTCGGAAAAAATGCTTAGCAGCACTTAGTCCGTCTGTACATTCTGAGTTCAAATTCGTCCAAGGTTGTCTTTGCCTTTCATCTTTACGGGGGTCAATAAAATAAGTACCTTTTGAATACTGGAGTCAGTGCGATCTATACTCCCTCACCCAACATCTGATGCCTTGTGTTTATTGTAGAAAAGTTTATTATTTTTAACATTTGCTTCCATTCAACACAATGCTTTTCTTTTGGCTCTGAAGTTTTGGTTTTTACACGTGGTTTATAAATGGTTAAATCTTTCAGTTTAATGTGATTTTGTAATATTTGCTGAGAATGGTGTATATTATTTCTTTTTTTTATCGGTTAGGGTAAAGAGTATTTTGCTTTTTGCTTCGACTTGTTTTTATCCTATTCCCTGGCATAACATAAAAATTAAGTGACAGTACGAGAACGCGTAGCATACATATGTCTAATTAATGAATAAAATGCTTATGCTTAATTAAGATATGAAAAGGAATTATAAATGGGAATGTAAACATTTAATTAAGATAATGATTTACTTGGTGTTGTTTGAATGAAATTGTTTTGTTAAACATATATTTTTCCATTTACGCGTGCCTTTCATATTTTATGTTTTACTTGATTCATTGGTTGGACTGCGGCCATTCAAGGGCCCTGCTTTGAAGTCGACCCAAATAGTTAAAATTTAAAAAAAATTCTCGTACTTAGTTATTCTATTGGTAAATTACAGCGACGTTAACAAGCCAACATCAGTTGTCAAGCGGTGGCATGTACGGTCAAACATAGCACAAAGACATACACACATATACTCAAGCAAACGCACACACACACACACGTCAGGCTTTCTTACAGTTTCCGTTTTCTAATTTCTCTAGCAAGATATTGGTCAGGCCGGGTCCATAGTAGGAACCACTTGCACAAGGTACTGCGCAAAAGAGCTGAACTCCAAACAACTTGGTTGCATAGAGAGGTTCTTAATCGCATAGCCATGCCTATGTGTTTACAAATATATTTTAACATGCCTCTCACTTAAATGTGTGGCATCTAAAACTTCTACAAGCTTCTTCTTCTTTCTCTAACTTTTTTGTCCCAATGTGGAACATCTTTATAGAAAACCTATTCAACGTAAACTATATTCCATTGTATTTCTTCGAGCCGTTAAAGCTATTTCTAAATCTAGATACTGAAATAACAAAAGCTCCTTTAGCATGAAATATCTTTATAATATAACGAAATAATAGAAATATCTGTGGTACTATCCAATAAAAATATTTATCTAATATTATTGCCTGCAGCAGTTTATAAAAGTCTTTACTTAAAAGGTTTGACATTTCCAGTTTATAAACATTATCTGTCAAATCTGCTGAGTATTAAAGATTATATTTTATATCTCAGGAGTATAGACTTATTTCTTATATTTCTTTATTTATACACCCGAGGTAGCAGGTTTAAGATGGAAAAGATTGATTATTATATATTCCATAAATAGTTTCGTCACCTTTCCGATATTTGATAGACGAATAAATACAGTAACAAGCAACTTGTTTAAGTTGATATTTTCGCTTCGTATCAAATCAACTTCGAACATGCAAACATATTAACAAATGTGCTCGGCCGTACCATCCCTTCTTTTTCTGCGTGTAAGAAAACTGGGGCTAGACTCTACAGACTGTCTTCTAAGAAGACATTAAGATATGACCCGAGAGAGATCTGGTAATGACTGCACTCGATTATTCGAGTGGCTGCTCGTTAGTTCGTTTAACCTAACTAGCTGGCTTGTGTTGCGCACCATCTGCAATAATATTGATTTCAAATGTTGGCACAAGATCAGCAATTTCAGGAGCTGATGTGGTACGTCGATTACATCGATCCCAGTACTCAGTGGTAGATATTTTATCGACTCTGAAGGAATGAAATACAAAAGTCGACTCCGGCGGAATTTGAACTTAAAACGTAAAGTCAGAAAAAAATGCCGCGAAGAATTTTGTTGGACGCGTTAACGATTCAACCGGTTCGCTGCCTTAAACGAAGTGTAATATTATTGTAGCTTATTTTTAAGAGAGTAAAACTAATGTACCTCGAATACCACACGAAAGGCGTAAACAATCTTCAACTATATTCAATCAACCTCATTGATCTTCAGCATTATTTACATAAATGACAACCGTTATTTCATGATAACAACACTTGTAGACAGCACCACAGTATTGCTTGCCTAATTTTGGCACAAGGTTAGTAATTTGGCGTCAAAACGTTAGTCGATTACATCGACCCCGGTGCTCAACTGGTTTTTAGTGTATCAACCCCGAAAAGATGAGATGTAAAGTGAACCTCGGTGGAATGTGAACTCTGAACATAAAGACGAATGAAAAGAGGCTAAGCATTTTGCCCGGCGTCCTAGCGATTCTGCCAGCTTCATTACTTATGTAAGATGAGTGTCAAATTTTGACACAAAGCCAGCATTACCTATATCGTATTAGCTATGCAATATCACATAGACAGCAATGACGGTAACCGTCCCCTTCGGTTACGAATGACCATGGGATTGTACATAGAAAGTTACCCTCCGGGGCATAAATCTGTGTAAGATTGTTTATGGAAGACCAGCAGTCACCCATGCATACCGGCCTGTCCTCTCCATACCAACGATGCTATCCAAAGGAAGGGAAAAGACCGATACAGCTTGGCCAAACACATTATAAATTGTCACCTGACCGGAGATATCAGGACACATCAGCAAGTAATTTATTTGCTGAGTTCCATAACTAAGAGACGCAATTCTTGCATAGATTCATTAATCCTGGCAATTTATGACTGATGTGACGTAACCCGGTGGAATCAAAACACTGCGTTGTCTCGATAAATCGAATGTGTTGTGAGCTAACATCGTCCGAAAAGTGAAGCTGTTCTCTGTAGAGAATCGTATTAGGAATACATATGTATTTCAGTATAAATGGGCTACTTTCTTTTAAAATTACCCCGCCGATGCCAAGAACAAATGCTTA
>NC_043001.1:78304663-78349663 GCF_006345805.1 Octopus sinensis
ACACTTCTTAGTCTTGCTTGCAATTTCCACTTGTAAAGGAAATATGACGAAAACAAATAGTAAATTCGAATCTGAGCTGCACTGTTAATACCTGGAGGGCATAAAATAGATAGATAAATAGGTAAATGGATATATAAATAGATAAAGAAATAGATCGATAGACAGATAGATTGATATATATATATATATATATATATATATATATATATGTAGAGAGAGAGAGAGAGAGTGAGAGAGAGAGAGAGAGAGTGAGAGAGAGAGAGAGAAAGATAGGGGCGTTCAGAAGTCTCATAATAAAGATGGCGGCGCTGAAAGCAATAAATGTAGATATATGCGTACATGAACATTAGCACAAACGTATGCTTAACTCAAAATTCAAACAAACTATGTATGACCACAAATGCGTTGATAGCATTTGACGAGTTTAAGGTAACTGTAGATGTGGACATAGAGTAGAATCGTACATGTAGCTTCATGTATATACATACATACGTACGGACATATATATGTATGTATATATATATCATTATATATACATGCATACATACACACATATATATGTACATATATACATATATATATACATACACACGTATACACATATACATATGTGTGGGCGTATGTGTTTGTACGTCAGTTTGCTTGAGTATGTAATTGCGTAAGCATTTGTATAAATACATGCATGCATGTGCGTATATATATATATATGTGTGTGTATACATTTATATATATATATATATATATATACATATATATATGTGTATGTTTGTATATATATATATGTATGTATGTGTGTGTGTGTGTACGTATGTATGTATTATACGCATACATATACGTATACGGGAATGCATATGCACCTATGTGCATATAGGTGTGTATTTGTTCATTTGCAAGATAATTCCACAGCAAATAATGTGTGATGTGCGATGATTTATTGACTTTTGTGTTTTGTAGTCATGCTTTACATTTAGTTTAAATTCATAAAATGCGTTTTGCGTTCAATCCTCGATTAGCTCCTAAAAATACAAATTTATGAGAGAAATGTCGATGTGATAATGTTTAAATATTTCGAAAAAGGGCACAAAAATGCATGCACTACAATTAATGAATTTATATACGTAAATTATTTTGAAAATAAAGAAAATTAATGTCTCTTAATTAAATTTAGAATTAGTTATTTGTAGATTTAAGAATGTATGTCTATTAATTTTCACTACTATAAATGAGATATCTTAAGGTTTTCACTCCAAATTATTATCCTCTTAATAATGCTAAACAATTGTGTGCGAGAGATAAAAAAACTGATGTCTGTCACGTGTTTGAGATGGCCAACATGATAGAAAAATATCTGACAAACTCCTAAATACATTCTGATAACAATCCTTTATCATCTTGGATTATGTATTTATCTTTCCTCATTTAATTAACGAGAATTTTCGTGAAATCTAAAATTAATGCTTATTACGACTGCAATTATATCATTATTGATTTAAAAAATAATTGATTAAAATATTTCATGTGGTAGTCGATGCAGAACTATGATTTACACGGGTATGAGAATTCTTTGGTGGAGCCGTTTTGGCGATGCTTATATGGCGTAGCTGATTCGACACTGACGTATTGGACACCAGTAGTTTTCATGTTCTTCTTATTCTCTCACCCTCTCTCTCGCTTTCTCTCTATTTATCTCTCTTTATCTATATGCGTTCGAACATCTGACTATAAATGTATGTAATATTTCTCTCTACTTACTTGTTTCTCATTCTCTCCTAACGTCCCTCAATCTCTCTGCGTTTATATAATTCTGTGCGGACAAGTCCGTGTGTATCTTCTGTGTCAAAAAGTACTGTCAACACATGTTCAATGTCAGGTCAGCAATACCATAGCTCTAGCATCTGTTCAGCTGCGCATAATGCTTTCATTCTGGTACACAGTGCAGCAAATATCTTTGGGAAAATTTTCCTGCACCATTTTAAATTGCCAAATAATTTAATATTTTTCCACATATAGGCGCAGCAGTGGCTGTGTGGTAAGTAGCTTGTTTACCAACCACATGGTTCCGGGTTCAGTCCCGCTGCGTGGCACTTTGAGCAAGCATCTTCTACTATAGCCTCGGGCCGACCAAAGCCTTGTGAGTGGACTTGGTAGACGGAAACTGAAAGAAGCCTGTCGTGTATATATATATATATATATATATATATATATATATATATATGTGTGTGTGTGTGTGTGTGTGTGTCTGTTTGTCCTCCCAACATCGCTTGACAACTGATGCTGGTGCGTTCAAGTCCCCGTAACTTAGTGGTTCGGCAAAAGAGACCGATAGAATAAGTACTAGGCTTACAAAGTCCTGGGGTCGATTTGTTCGACTAAAGGCAGTGCTCCAGCATAGCCGCAGTCAAATGACTGAAACAAGTAAAAGAATAAAAGAGTAAAGAGAGTGAATCTAAACAACTCTAATAATGGTTTCAGATGTGTCAAAAGGAACAGTCAGAAATGTCTACAAAGACATCAGACATAAGTCATATATGATGAGGAAAGGTCAATTTGTCTGAAAACAACAAAGAAAGTCATTACATTAGATCAAAAAGGCTCTAAAGCAGATCTTAAACAAACTGAAAAATGTAACAGAAGAAGATCTGATTTAGTTTTCTTCAACGAGTAGAACATCGACCAAGATCAAAAAGTTAACAGAAAAAATAACAGATAGTTATGTGCAGACCCTTCTGAAGTTCCAAGTGTTATGCATACAAATTTCCTTCAACTCAACTTGTTTTAGAGTTTTTTCAGCAATGAAAGGACGTGTGATGCCTCCTTACATCCTAACACAAGGCCTTACAGTTAACTCAGCCGTCTACATTAAGGTCCTGGAAATAATTGTTAAGCCCTAAATAGACAGTGCATGCAATGGAAGGCCATATGTGTTTCAGTAAGACTCTGCAATTCTGCACTATCACACATGTCTCTAGTAACACAGGAACGGATGACTGAAAATTTTCATGATCACATAACATTTGGCCTTATACTTCCCCAGATGTCAATCCATTGGACTATTACATATGGAGCGTTGTTGAGAGAGAGGTCAATGAATACGCCCACAACACCAAAGATTCTTTGAAATCTGCCATTTTCAGAGTAGTGTCCAAAACGAACCAGGACCACTTGATTCGAGCATATAGATGAATTAGATCTTATATAGAAGCAGTTGTTGAAGCTGAAGGTGGCTTTATTGAATAACATTATAGAAGAGAAGGTTTATTTTTTATCGCCATAGCATTTTTTGATAAATAAAGTTATCTGTTATTATATATGTTTTTTTATAAACATAAATCTTCCTCAAATATCTTACGCACCCTGTATACATACATACATTCATAGATACATATATATATATATATATACATACATATATATATATATATATATATATATATATATATATATATATATATATACACTCAATCACATACACACACACATACACTCAGAAGATAGATTTGCTTCGATTTCGTACAAATTAAAATGTTTTTGAATTGACGCTGTTAAAACCTATCTTGTTTCGTTCGGTCATGGATCGCTAGCGCACTTGTAGATAACAATCGAATTTGAATTTCTAAATTTACAGGAGACGAAGCAGATTCTATTTCGAAAATACATATCGTTAGGTGTTGATGATATAAATAATAAATCGCTCTCTTGAGAGCAAGCAGTTTTAAAGAGAAACATAATATCTTACAATGTTCAGCAGACGAGGTAAATGGATATTATAAGTCAACAAGTGAGAGAAAGAATTGAATACACAAAACTGTTTTCATTGATATGTGTTGCATATGTGTATTTGTATTGTCTCCATACAGAAAGGAAGAAAAAACCATCCATCATAATCAAATGATTGCCCTCGCATACATAGACATAAATATACATAACAACAAATCCACACACACACACACACACACACGTTCTTTTATTCTTTTATTCCTTTACTTGTTTCAGTCATTTGACTGTGGCCATGCTGGAGCACTGCCGTTTATTCGAAGGTATCGAACGCTGGACTTATTCTTTGTAAGCGTGGTGCTTATTCTATCGGTAACTTATGCCGAACCGCTAAGTGATGGGTACATAAAATCACCAACATCAGTTGTCAAGCGATTGTGGGGAGGAGACACACACACACACTCATGTTGACATATAAGTACTTACATATATTCATATCTATCTATCTATCTATCTATCTATCTATTTATCTATCTATCTAACTATCTATCTATCTATCTATCTATCTATCTATCTATCTTTCTATCTATCTTTCTATCTATCTATCTATCTATCTATCTATCTATCTATCTATCTATCTATCTATCTATATATCTATCTATCTATCTATCTATCTATCTATCTATCTATCTATCTATCTATCTATCTATCTATCTATCTATCTATCTGTCTATCTATATATCTATCGGACGACGTCACCGTCATAGTGTCTAGCCACGAGCACATCGAGCAGGTCGGCGAGACACTGAAAAACTACGAAGCGGTGACAGGAGCGAAAATCAACCGGGAAAAGTCAGTGGGCTTGCGACTAGGACCTGGAGAAGCAAGCCCATGCCGTCCACCAGCACCTCCGTCGTGGGACGCTGGACCGACGGCCCGGTTGAGTTGCTCGGGGTCTGGTTTGGTCCGGACCTCCAAGTGGAGAAGAACTGGAACGAGATAACGAGTAGGGTGGTCACTCTCGCCCGGCAATGGGCCGAGAGGAAATTGTCCCTAAAAGGTCGGGCGGAGGTAGCGAACACGTACATCGCGTCCGTCATCTACTACCGCCTGACCGTCGTACCTTTTCCCGACCCTACCATCACCAAACTACAACGCATTCTCTTTCGCTTCTTGTGGAAAGGATGCGTCCCGATGGTCAGGCGATCCATTTGCTGTCAACACCCGTTAAAAGGAGGACTGGGCATGCTGTGGTTGTTGATGCGCAGACACGCGCTGAGACTGCGACATCTCCGGCTCTTCGTAGACGGCGGTGAACAGGTGTGGTCGCCGTTTGTGAGGCACGCTTTCCCACAGCTCGTCTCCATGACCGAACTGCAGTCGTGGATCAAAAAGAGGCCGAGGAAGGGCGTATGGCACCGTGAGTGTCGCGTTGCTCTCAAGCAACTCTGCCGTCCTGGGTCGACCTTGAGTGACTTCAACACAACCAAAGCATTCTATAGGGGATTAGTGGAGGGGAGGTACGACGACGAGCTCGGGGCGAACCTGGACGTCGACGAGGAGTACCTGACCCGCCTGTTCAGGACGACTTTCGGGCCAGGGCCCATGGACAACTTCCAGAGATCCTGGCCTGGCGTGCTACCGAGAAGCGCTACCCGTTCGGGATAAGCTCTACAGACACGGCTCGAGAAACACGGGGCCGACCTGCCCGAGATGCGGTCAGAGCGACGAAACCGTTCTGCACGCACTCGTGCAGTGTCCAACAATTTCCGACCTATGGGCTTATGTCGAACAACTGCTGTCACGTGTGGGACGAGTCGGTCTATCAGCTGAGTTTATCGTCAATATTGTCACGCCTCCTTCCTTCAAACGGGAAGGAAGAGCTATTTTCATCATCCTTGTGGCTATGGCGAAAGAATGTATCTGGTGGACGCGTCTGAAAGGATTGGAGACAAACACTTTCCTCTCTGGTCAATCTCTCATCAACTTCTTCAAGTACCACTTGAAAAGTAAAGTGAGAGTAGAGAGGCAAGTTTTGTCTAGCAAATGTTTAAAAAAAAAGATGGGTGAATGTAGCAAGGATGGCACGTATGAATGACGAAGCCACCTT
The DNA here is from genome assembly GCF_006345805.1 of Octopus sinensis. NCBI lineage: Eukaryota > Metazoa > Mollusca > Cephalopoda > Octopoda > Octopodidae > Octopus > Octopus sinensis. The sequence continues at coordinate 78,310,488 of NC_043001.1, forward strand.
GAGCATAATCCTATGAACCCAGAAATTGAAAACAGAGGGTTACCCACTTGCAAACAAATGTGGTAACATATAACAATATTGACCAAGGTTATCGTGGTCTTTTTCGTAGGCGGATAAATCTTACTTGCCTTCCCCTTTACACCATATATCATAACACTGTGATACACGATCCCTATTGATCGTTTTTTTCCCTCTTCCTCTTTTTTACCCCTTTTTTCTTCTTTCTTCATTTCTCTTTTCTTTTGTTCCTTTTCCTTTTTTTTATTCTTTTTATTTTTTATTTTATTTATTTATTTTTTTGTTCTTTTCTTCCCTTTTACGATCCCTCTTGATCGAAAACCTACGCCACCCATTTTTTTTCTTTTGTTTTTTCATCCCCCAAAAGTAAAGCTCTACCTTGTAACTTGTCCCATCTGTGTGCAGCCCTGTGTGGCCAATTAAGAAACTTATCTATCTATCTATCTATCTATCTATCTATCTATCTATCTATCTATCTATCTATCTATCTATCTATATATATATATATATATCTATCTATATGTCTGTCTTTCAGTCTATCTATCTATCTATCTATCTATCTATCTATCTATCTATCTATCTATCTATCTATCTATCTATCTATCTATTATATATATATATATATATATATATATATATATAATATTATATATATATATATAATATATATATATATATATTTATTTATATATATATAAATTATTAGAGAGTTATCCTCTATGTGGATAACTCTAGTGCTAAAAATAGCTCCGAAGCAACCACAGAAGATCTGTTTCCAACTAGAATCAACATACATTTAACGGAAGGAAAGTGAAATACAACGAATAAAATAGATTGACTCTATACAATTGTTTCATTACTAATGTAATATGTAGTTTTACTTACACTTACATCTATAAATCTTCGGTAGAGTTTGTCAGAAATGCAATTAATTAGATCGATTCGAGCGTCAAAAACACGAGCGGTCCAACCAATTACATTTTTAGTTATGTCTCAAATTCCGTGTGTTAAATTAATGGTATTATTAAATTAATATTGATTTTTCACCCTCATTTATAATTTTATAAATTTAACTATGCGGCAGTTAATATTTTATTTGATGCGGCATACGTTTCCAATGGAGTCTAGGCATGCTTTTGGCGCGGAATTTGAGACATAACTAAAAAATGTAATTGGTTGGACCGCTCGTGTTTTTGACGCTCGAATCGATCTAATAATTGCATTTCTGACAAACTCTACCGAAGATTTATAGATGTAAGTGTAAGTAACAACTACATATTACATTAGTAATGAAACAATTGTATAGAGTCAATCTATTTTATTCGTTGTATTTCACTTTCCTTCCGTTAATGTATGTTGATTCTAGTTGGAAACAGATCTTCTGTGGTTGCTTCGGAGCTATTTTTAGCACTAGAGTTATCCACATAGTGGATAACTCTCTAATAATTTATGTATAAATTTGTATTTTCCCGTAGTTTTTTGTGCTAAGCCACTTGGTGTTAAATTAATGGTATTATTAAATTAATATTGATTTTTCACCCTCATTTATAATATTTATATATATATATATATATATATCCAGACCCTGCGATTACTATTTATTCCAAAAAGCTCGATTTTTGTCTCATCAGACCAAAGTACTCTCTTCTAATTATCTTAAGAGTCATTTAGGTGATCACTAGCAAATTTTAATCGAGCTTAATGTGGGCTTTCCTTAGCAGAGGGACTTTTCGAGTACTGCATGATTTTAAGCCGGCTCGGTGGAGTGTTTCCAATTTGTTTTTGGTGATTGATGTTCCTGCAGCTAGGAGGTAATTCAGAAGCTCTTCTAGAGAGTGGTTCGGACGGTACTTAATAAATGTGTGTTGCACGAGGGGATGTTTGACAGGGAGCTCCAAATCGAGGACGATTCATAGTGATCTATCTGTTTTCCATTTAGCATCTAAAGTTGTTAACTTCTCTTCAGTTATTGACTTATCTTCCGATAGCCAAATTCCAGCTTTGTGCAGTTTATGATATGGTCTCTACGATCTTTAGACAACTCTTTGGTGATGATGAAGGTAATTGATTTAATTTGTTAAATACTCTGAAAGAAATAAAATTGTTTTAAATACAGTATATAATTAGATTTGTTAAATTAGATTTCATCTAATATATTGATATTGTATATTTACTTTGAATAAATATTGGTGTATTTTGTCAAATTGCACTCTTGTCAATGTATCAAATACTTATTTCTCATAGCACTTGTCAAAAATCGTGTGTATGCTAAGGTATATTATTTTACCTGTTATTTAGGTTGAATATAACTGAAATGTGTGGAAAAGTGTACTGCTATAAATTTATATATTAGAAATTAATATATAATATATATAATATATATATATATATATATATAGATTATATATATATATAATATATATATGGTTATAAGGGGCATTGATGTCAGTAACACCCAAAGTTGTCAAGTAATTATGAGTAAGTGCTATGGATAGACCATAGTTAAGCTCCAGGGCCGGTTTGGTGATTATGCTAATAAGGAGTCCAACGTAGGTCTTAGCATGTGGATATATATATATATATATATAGATATATATTATAATATAATACAAGTATATATATATATATATATATAATTATATATATATATATAATATATATATATATAATTATATATATATGTATATATAATATAAGCATGTTTATATATATAATATATAATATATATATATATATATATATATATATAATATATATTATATATATCAGCATGTGTATATAAAAAAAGAAGCCTTGATTCAATGCACTGTGTACAAACTCTATACTTGGAATGACTAATTTAAATACTATTGGATTTTACTCGCAAGACTTGGAACCTTATATGTATACAATTCTGTCTAAATAATGGATCTAAGATGCAAATACCTGCATATCTCACATTCTTTTTCATTCTTCACTTCACTCTCTATTCGTATCTTATCTAAATTACAATTGATTTACACCATTTTCCACACCGTCACCGATGAAGGGATATAATGATATCATGGAAAACGGTTAAGACCTTCTGTTAATAAATGTTCTAAAATTTCACAGCCTTGGTCTCTTTTTATCTCATTCTGAAAAAAAGGAAATTCATATATATATATATATATATAATGTATATATATATATATGGAGGGCTTTCAGTATCTGTCTACCAATTCATTCACAAGGCTTTCATAGATTTTTGATTCAGGTCTATAGTAGAAGCCACTTATTCAAGATGCCAAGAACCTTGTCGCACACACACCACACACACACACACACACACACACACACAATATATATATATATATATATATATATATATACAAACATTTCTATAATTATAAGCATAATAATAATTAGGGTTCAGCAAAATTGCTTCATCACATACCGAAATTTAGAAATAGCCGTTAAATACTATTCCACAACCATAAGATACTATTTTTACTCACTTATTTCCGTCTTCAGTATAGTATTCAATTCTAAATTTCAGAGTACTAATAATTAAAATGTGTATTCGACTAAGCGTCATCGAATAGCTTTACATCCAAAAAACAGTACATCCGAATTTATATAGACGAGTGAGAACTCGCATACTTCAGCAATTACCCACGTGTGCTACGAGTAATTATTACTCTTAAATTTATAATTGAAATACTATACTGAAAACGGAAATAAGTGTCTAAAATTATTTTACATCTCTTTAATCTAGAAACGCGTATATAGTTGATCAAAGCCGGGTGGATTCGTTATTTTTTTCTGTTTTGCCTGCGTGAGGCGGAGAGCATTGCTGTCTGAGGATATCTTATGTGAGTGGAATAGTATTTAACTGCTATTTCTAAATTTCGGTATGTGGTGAAGCAATTTTGCTGAACCCTAATTATAATTATGCTTATAATTATAAAATTTTTGTATACATTTACCCGATAATGGTTCTTTTAACATACCGAAATACTTGGTAAAATTATTAATTATTAATTGATTAATTAATTCACCCTTTTTTTATATATATATATATATATATATATATATATATATGTGTTGTGTGTGTGGTGTGTGTGTGTGTTGGTGTGTGTATATCTATTATCTATCTATCTATATATATAAGTCCCTCACATACTGAACACACGCACACCCTATATAAATGCAGTTTTGCCCTTTATGAACCAGAATGTAATTAGTTCAAATAAATTTTGTAGAGTAATGTGAATATATTTATGAGCAGTCACCCCTACGAATAAGCTCAGTCCATTTAAGCAGTGTAAGTGATAATGACTTTAGAAGCCACGTCATCAAGGGACGTAAGTTCAAGAGGTACGGTGTACGTTAAAGTACAAGCTTAGTTTGCACCGTGTAACCCAGAATAGAAATTTATGTCGGTGGCTCTCAACAATGGATGGCACGTGTATGTTTAGTTGTTGATACAGACCTACATCATGGAATGTGTACACTCCATAGTAGGATGTATCAGACTTTCTTTCTTTCTTTCTTTCCCATTTATCTATATCATCACTGGCATTCTTCTACATATCTTCCTCTATCTCCGACATATCCGATCTTCCCTATATGTACTCTGCTCAGCATTGTATTTTCAATCCCTTTATTTATTTGCTTTCCTTTGTGTCTATCTTACCGCAGCATTACTTCACACCCTCTTTCAGTCTTCTCTTTACTCTTTACCATTTTCTCTTTACCATTCCTCTCCTGACTACGTCTCTCTCTCCCTCTCTCTTTGTTACCAGCAAGCAGACAATTATATTCTCTAGCATATACTTCCAGACTTTACTCTCTATCATTGTTTTGTTGTCGAATTGTCTGTAAGTCGCTATCTCAACTCCCCTTCATACACAAGCATCGTGTAATTTTCTCCCTCATAAACCAATACATAGATAAAAATATACACATACAGCTACACATTTCAGTTTCCAATGTCTCTATGTTTATCTTTCGCTCCGTTATACATACATAAACACACACACACGCACACACATATATATGTATTATATATATATATAATATATATATATATATATATATATATATTATATTATATATATTATATATATATACACACTGTCTATTTATCTATCTGTCAGATTTTCTATAATTTCTTCCTTTATTTACCCGTATTTGCTCCATTCTCTCTCTTTCTCTCTGACTATATATATTCATGTATTTACGTATGTATGTATATATACACATATACATATATTTGTTTAAATATATATATGTGTGTGTTTATGTATATATATATATATATATGTACGTATGCATGTATTTATGTATGTGTGTATATAGGCATGTCGAAACATTGACCCTCCAAATTCTCTTTCTTCCTCCGATTTCTCTTTTCATTCTCTCTCCGTTTATTCCCTTTTAATCCTTTCTGTTGAAGAGCGTAGGCTCGAAACGTAACAGACTTTTCCATTCTTCTCGAGCGTTAAACTAACACACCTGGTGGTTTTTTGCTACAACTGTCTTCGTCTTTTGTTTTCTGTAAATTTGAAATATATATATATATATATATATATATATATATATATATATAATCCCGCATAACGTGCGGCATTTATGTGTATGAATGCTCTTAATATATATATATATATATACACATTTGTATGCATATAGATATATGTGTGTATATATACACACACTCATATGTAGACTACAGTACCAGCTTCCATTGTATCCACATCTTTCTCATCTAAATTCTTCCACATCCATCGATTATCCCCCATCTCCCCAATATCTCTCTTTTTCTTACTCAGTCAATCTCTCCCACACACATACTTTCTCTCCTCTTCCTTTTTTCTCTTTCAACCAAATCTTTTATAATTGTTTTCTTCCACGAATCTCCATTCTCCTAACAGCAAAGAACACAAGAACGCAAATTCTACACCACTCCAGAAACATAAAAAGAAAAAAAAAATTAAACGATTCCTATTAGAGTAATTTTGTTTGCAAATCAATCTCTGTGAAATTCAAAGAATAAACTAAGAACAAACGTAACCGACAGTCTTACATTTTTGAAGAGAAACAAGAACACGGGACGAGAAATAAATGTTTTAATCAAATATTCTCCAAGCACAACACCAAAATGCGTTTATTCATATATTCATGTTGTGTACTTGTTCTGGTGAAGTTGATAGCATTTCTCCTTTCTTTCTCTCGTTCTTTCTTTCTTTCTTTCTTTCTCCCTTCCTTTCTTTCTTTCTTCCTTTCTTCCTTCCTTCCTTTCTTTCTTTCTGTCTTTCTCTCTATCTCGTCCTTTCTTTCTCTCTCTCTTTCGTTCATTCTCTTCCTCTCTCTCTTTCTTTCTCTCTCTCTCTTTCTTTCTCTCTTTCTTTCTTTCTTTCTTTCTCTCTCTCTTTCTTTTATCTTTTCTTTCTTTCTCTTTCGTTCATTCTTATTTCTAAATGTATATGTAATTTCTCCTTATAATTATGTATATACGTAATATATATATATATATATATATATATATATATTTATATATATATACATACATATTTATTTATATATATATATATATGTATATACATATATATATGTATATTTATTATCTATATATACATATATCTATATGTATATACTTTCTGATATATATATATATATATATATATATATATATATATATATATATATATATATATATATATCCTCCTGTGTGCTTCAACACAAATCTACACATACATATATACTGTGTATATTATTCGTTATATTCATCTTTTATATTTGCTCAACTACCGTATTTTAACGTGTATAAGGAACCTTCCTTCTCAAAAATTAGGTTTAAAAAGTATGGTAATTTTTTATGCACCGATTCTATTACAATCCCTTACAATACCTCTCTTCCAAATTTTATGCTCCCCCAAATTAGTGGGGAAGGTGCGTAATACTCGAGGGTTCCTTATACACGTTAAAATACAGTATATAGTTTAACAATTTCGTTTAATACACTTTTGGTGTTGGTATCAGGGAGGAAAGCGCTCGTAATTATTTTCGCCATTATAATCATTACATTCAAACTCATTTCTATAAGAAATTCATACAGCTTGCTTCTATTTGATCACAGTCACACACACACAATCACACTCAGATACACATGTGCACACACCACGTGGAAATGCACACATTAGCTTCTTTAGAAAACACACACACTGACATACACGTCAAACTCATCTGCCCCCATTCATACATATATATTTTCATATACTCACCAACACCATTGTCACATGCACATCCTTCGGCACCTCCTCTTCCTGAGATAACCATGAATTATCTCCCCTTCATTCAACATCTATTTATTATTAACTCATTTTTTATTCAGCCTCTTTTTGTTTCCAATCAGTCGCCATGTTGGAACATTGATCTCAACGCGATTTTTTTCATTATCTCTCAATTTCCTTTTACTCCTTTCTGTCGAAGAGTGTATGCATGAAGCGTAAATGATTTTTACCTGAGTCTCAAACAAATGCACGTACTTATTCTTCCTACACTTTTCCTCGTCTTTGCACTTCTATAAATCTGGACTATGTATGTATACACACAAACACACACCCATACACACACACATACACATAAATATATAGTCTATGAGGATGATACTAATCTTTTGGGGGAAGAATTTTTCTCCAGCGTGTGAGCGCTTTCGTTAAATATCTTCAATCACACGTGCTCTTAAAGAGGAAGTTGTTATTTTTGTGGTAGTGGTAGTATTATTTCCGGTTTATTTTCGGACTTATGGTTTTAGTCATCAATATTATTTTACAGTTTTTTTAGTATATGGAGTGTTGAATATTTTCCGTTTAATTTCGGATTTAGAATTCTTATAAAGTATTCGTCTTTTGCCTTTCATAGTTGTACATTTTCATCGTTTACTTTGTAAAATGGGAATATCTTAAATTCTCTATTTGCGCAGGTATCTAGACGTTCACTGCGTGGGACATTCCAAAGAGATGAATCCCTAATTTGTTGCTTATGCTCAATTACACGGCTGATCAGTTTAGTTCTTGTCTTCCCAATGTAGTTTTCATTGCATTTTGGGAATGTGATGCAGTTTATGAGGTTTTATGTATTGCACTTCATGTCTGCTTTCACATTTAATTCCTTCCCATTTTTGTCCCTTATTCAATTAATTTGCATGTCCCACAACTGAGGTCTCCCAAGCTGGCTACTTGCTTCGTTTCTTTTTCAAATGTGAATCTCACCTTTGCTAGGCGTCTCTTGAGATTAGTTTGTTGTCTTCGACTGTTGATAATCTGTGATCTTTTAATTGTGAGAAAGAAAATATATTTTTCAGCGTAGTCACCCTTGCAGCCCATACACTTCTGCCATCGATGTAGCAGTCCTTGGATACCATTTGTGCAGATATGGCGACATCATAACTGCGTTACCGGTTCCCAGCCAAGTATTTTTTCATGTCACACTTAATAATCAGAAGATCCAAATCAAGGGAATAGAGATTGTGATCAATCAGCTGAAAGTTGCAGTCATGCACAACAGCAATTGAAACCATGGACTTGTGCCCTAGAGCAGCGTCCTGATAAAACATGTCCCTTTTCTTCAGGTCCGTTTTCCTGGACGTTTTGACTCGATTGCATTCGTAACTGCCTCAGCAAGTTGGCATAGTACTCTCCATTAATGATACGGGGATTTTTAAGTTAGTCAATAACCATAATGCTTTGTGCGTCCCCCAAAATTCACCTTCTCTGCAGATGAAACAACCTTGGATTTCTTTGGAGCAGGTGGGGATGGGTGCTTCCACTGCATGGTTTTTCCCTTCTTCTTTGGTTCAAAATAATGAAGCCAAAACTCACAATTAGGAAGCATTCAAGGAAACAAGCTGGATGTTGGTCCTCGATGTGATAGACCTGGTGCCCTTTTGAACAGGTATCAGAAAACGTGGCACACGCCGGAGCAGAAGGCGTCTTCATGCCAAGTTTGTTGTGTAGAATATTCTCAACTCTCTCACGGTAACTGCTAATAGTATTGACTATTTGATTTATAGACAATCCCCTGTCATCCAAAACCATGGGGTGAACACGGTGAATGTTTTCCATTATGGTGGATGTTGCAGACCAGCCAGGCCTTCAGTCATTTTCAAGATGCTCTTTCCCTCCTGAATTCAGTTGTTCACTTTTGCACTAGTGATAAGGCTAGATCGACACCCCCTGTTGTAGCAACCATGTCAACGTGAATCCATTTTCTGCAGGTACTTGATTACACTATGATGCCAATTTTTTTCCATTTTCAAAAGAAGTTGCAACGAGTTACTTTTTAAGTCACATTTGAACAGTCAGATGACTGTTTATATGGAAAGAAACAATAAATTTATTACTAAGAAGGGTTGAAGTAATAGTAACAATAACAGTCATAATAATAATAATAATAATAATAATAATAATAATAATAATAATACATATCAATATTATCTTTATCAACATACTTCATAACATTCTGACTACTACTACTAGTAGTACGCCAACGACAACACCCCCACTACTACTACTACTACTACTACTACTACTACTACTACTACTACTGCTACCACTACTACTACTGCTACTACTACTACTACTACTACTACTACTAGTAGTAGTAGTAGTAGTAGTATTGTTGTTGTTTCATTTTTATTAGTATTTTTATTGTAATTATAAACGTCTCTCACCTATATCGTAAAGGCCTAAAAGAAATTGTATACCGTTGCTATAATGTTCCACTATATCTGATGCCCCTGTGGCTAATAAAGGAAATCATAATCATTTTTGGCTTTGTTTCTTTTCCTTTTGTCGCTGTCGTGATCTAGTCGTCAGTTTTGTTTTTTCTATTTTCAACACTTTGCAAGAATTCTTAATATCGATTATGTTCTTAGTCCTGGTGGATGTAAAAGACGTTACTATCTCAACTGACAATATTTATCTACCATAATACTCATTTTTTTATAAACTCTATACCGACTTCGCCATTTTGTACAAATCAGTCTCGATTATATATGTACATGTATATATATATAATATATATATATATATATATATATATATATATATATATATATACTGGAAAAAGGATATATATATTTGCACTAGGAACCACTTCACATTGACAACCGGTGATTGTCACACTCTGATGACGGGTCAATACCCAGAAACTCGGGTTCGTGTGTATTACGTCAGGTGGGAGAGGGGAAGGATGGCCTTCCTTTGCAAATACTGATAGGACACGGAATGTGTGTCAATAGCCAGCAGGAGGTGTCTTCCTGGGGCTACAAGCTACAGTATCATCCTCCCTTAAGGGTTAGCCACATTTAAGCGGCAAATATACTTCACGATATATACATATATATATATATATATATATATATATATATATATATATATATATATATATATAGAGAGAGAGAGAGAGAGGGAGAGAGAGAAAGAAAAAATAGCTAACGTAATCCAGGATATTTATGTAAATCTACAGGGATATGGATCGGTAGAATTTCATAGTTGCACCACGACTCCTATACTGAATGATAGGAGACATCTTGAAAATTGCAAATGTGAAGTTGAACAAAATTCTTATCCATTTTTTCACAGATTGCTCTAACATATAAAGAAACAAACCTATTGCGCAACGACACCAAAACGACAAAAGATAATGTAACGTAATAACGTGTTTTGGAATAAATAGCAAATAAATTTAAATGCGCACGTTTAATATATAGAACGTTTCGGACTGTGGAAACACTTGGGATTTACCCATACATCCACCCACACAACCCCCACACACATATATTTATATATATATACATATATACATATTTATATTTATATATGTAAGTGTGTGTATATATATATATATATATATGTATATACATATATACTTATTTACGTGTATATGTATATTTTATTGTGTATGCATATACGCATATACATGTATATATATATATATATATATATATAATATATGTGTGTGTGTGTGTGTGTGTGTGTGTGTGTGTGTGTGTGTGTGTGTGTGTGTGTGTGTCTGTGTGTGTTTCTATCTCTATGTATCTATCTATCTATCTATCTATCTATCTGTGTGTGTGTGTCTGTCTGTATAAATATATATATACATATGTGTGCATCCAACATTTACAGACTACCTATAAATTCAGTCGACACCTAGAAAACCTGTGTGCATGCCTGTACGTGTGTGTGTGTGACTGACTGCAAATGCTTCTATGTATATATGTGTATGCATGCACGTGGAGTCACGCGCTCTTGTGTATGTGTGTTTTGTCACCAAACAGGCGCACGTCTATCTAATCAACATCAAGACATAACGTGTCTATCCCATCAACATTTTTAATGAATATATCAGCCAACACTTTCAACACCGAACACATTCAATTGAAAAAAAAAATAAAGAATAAAAGAAAAGAAAAATATATAAAAATATATCAAAAAACGTAAACTCTACAAATACATAAAATACAAAAAAACAACAAAATAACTCAAATATTCAAACGACGAAATGAAGTTCCCACCCCAAACCATTATTTATTTGTGAAATAAAAACCATTGAGATCAATGAAGTTCTCTCGGCGAACCAATTTTCAGGACCAAATTGTGTGAGCTTTGCAATCAGTTTTATCTGTGAAGATAATTAACCTCCTTCTAGAATGTTATCAGCATTCTTGAGACAATTCCAAGTGCCCAATTGTTGTTCAAGTATTACTGTATACAGAACAAATAGCAAGATACACAAATACACACATACTCACAATTACATCCTGCCACACACATATATGTATGTATATGTGTATGCGTATATATATAATATATATATATATATATTATATATATATATATATATACATGTATGTGCATATATGGATATATATATATATATATTATATATATATGTATAATATATATATATACGTGTATATATATATATATATATATATATATACATATATGTGCATATATGTGTGTGTATATATATATATATATATATATATATATATATATGTATATGATATATATAATATTATATATATATATAATATATATATAGCGGTGGCGTACCTTAATCACTTATAAAGACATATAGACATATACGTTGGGAACATATATGCATGTGCACACAAATTCACACTTTCCTGCATATATACACAGAGATACAGACACTCATACACACGCGGACACACACACAGTCTTGCCACGTATATATTTTAGCTCTCGTTAACATACACGTCCCATGTACATTTAATCATGAGACACATTCGCAGAGAAGCCTGTACAATTTTACCCTTGTACACACGGAAATGAAACAGTTAACGAACGAGAACGTGAATTTGAATTATACTTTACTATTACCATACTTCCTCTTATAATAGCAACCTTCTACAGTTTTCAGCCTTCTTAAGTTATTTATTATTTATTTTTGTTTCAAATAAACCTCACTCAGCAAACTATATCCAACAAAATATTCGCTACGTGGTCGCAAGAGCTACAAGAAATTTACAGCTATATCCCCCTAAAGTGGAGCATGTCTGTAAGATGTCTTACAGAATGTAATATTGAGTGATGTGATACTGGGTTATTTCTCCATCTGGAACACATTGGGTGTTTGTAACTGGGGTGTCTGTTACCAGAGATTTACTATTTCTGGCCTGACCTGGGGTTAAGTTTGAACAGGGTATACAATTCTTTATGAAATGAAACCGAATATTTTTCGCAAAAGACCCATGTCTATCTATCTATCTATCTATCTATCTATCTATCTCTATCTATCTATCTATCTATCTATCTATCTATCTATCTATCTATCTACATATATGTATGTATGTGTGTGTATAAATACATACATGCATGCATATATACTTATTGTACATACATACATATATAACAATATCCAACGCGTCGGATGTGAGCTCGTACGGAAGTACTCTCTTTCTGATGACCTCCCATACTACCCCAAATCCGTCCGACTTGTATACCTCAAAGAAGAATTGAAGGCGATAGTAACATTGACATGAAGCGAAGCTTCTCTTGGTCTCGTGATCGCTACATGACATCACACCGCGAAGGCTATATATTTGTAATCCAAGAAGAAGAGATTACTACGAAACACCTAAGCAGCAAAAGCGAGAGTGAAGTTCTTAGAGTTTCAAGATGCAAACCTAAATGTAGATTGTCATATTGTTGTTGAAGTCATCACACACGTGATTAGCAGCTGCCAATGACAAAAATGTCATTAATTTACTACTTCCCTATGAGACATGAATTTGTCGCAAAAGCAATATACTACGCCATTCGAAAGAAAGACTGACTTGGAATAAATATATAGAATTCCCCTCTTATTGAATAAGTACAAAAAATTAGCACGAGGAATAATGGTGGAACATCCCTATCAAAACATCTGTCATGTGGGAGCTTAACAGGCCGGATATTGCAGTTTCGGTTTGAAAAAGTACGTACTGTCATAGACGTCAGCTGTCCTGCTGATGTGAATATCTCTTTGAAGATCAAAGAGAAAGAAGATAACTATGGACAACTTCTTCGAAACCTCTAGCTTCTATATCTCGATTATAAATTTACATTCTTGATTGCCCTAATTTTTTTTTAATCTTATGCAATATGATAATATTGTTTGAAATGATCTCTTTAAACAATTCTTGATTTTTCTTTTTCTCAAATAGCTCCACCCTCCTGATCTTAGTATTCATAAAGACATTGATATAAATAACCTTCCTAATTAAGTACCAATTAGAAAATATAATTATCATGTAGGGTGTAATAATAACTTCATAAACCTATCATATAACCCTTAATTTTACAAAAAGATTAGTTGAAAGTAGAATCGTTCCATAACTTAAAAGACATCAGTCTTTTATAGATATTATCCTAACAAGTAAATATAATTTTTAGTCTAATATATTTTGAATTATTAAACTTTTTTTCTAAAAATCTTCTCTATTGGTGTTAACAAGCTAAATATACTTTACCATAGTAATTAAAGCATTTTACCCCTTTTCTATGATGTTCTGCCCATGATTATTTTATTTTATTCTATTTTCAAAATTAGCCTTTATTTATTTACTTATAGAATTATTCAAAGTCTTGTATCTCTGTAAATTTCATACTCAGCTTATATAAAGCTATGCTAATATATTCACTACTTATAACAAAAAAAATCTGCTTAGACTAACATTTTTAATATATAATTAGCATGGTCTTTTACCTCAATACTCCTTTATTAATACCAGTAAATATCATTTAATCGATATTCACAGATATCTGATAAGTTAGTATTTAAGTGTATAAATATTATACTATTTCTATATTTTCTTTTCCTCCTTCTATTGTGGTAAAATTTTGATGTATACTAAAAAGTACTCTTAATTATTCTTCTTAATCTTTTGAATAACCCTAAACTTTATCTCTATACAATATATCAGCATTCTTTTATAGTAGTTAACTGTAGTACTACATGATAAGACTTCCCCTGTCCCATTATCAATGGTCTGCTAGTGGGCGATCCCTTAATTATCAGCTAACATATTGTTTTAGGTATTCTCTTACTAAACCTCATGACATTGCTTCAAATAAATCTTGATTTTATGACTATACCATTTAGAATGTCTGTCTACTCCACCAACTCTACCCCGAACAGATACTACCCTCTGTCTTCTCTCAGCCTTAAATATACAAAGGATTTCATAAACTAGTCTATAAATTAAAACTGACCCCGGAAAAAAAAATCAAAATTATAGAAAAATCAGTGACATGCAGTGTCTTCTTGAAAAAACAATTCAGTTACAACTATGATGTTGTTGGTAAAACATGTTCTTTGTATATCTCCTTATCATTTTGGAGATTTTAGGCAAAATTATACTAATGTGTCCTTCTAATTTAATTAAATTCTAAGTCCTTGGGCAACTGAAGATTGCTCTACATCTTAAATTTATGTAACAAAATGATTGCATTGTTCAATTAAACGGAGTCGGCTGAAACGATCGTTCTGCATTACCTCTGGATATAATTCTTGCTTATTTTGATATATATATATATATATATATATAATATATATATATATATATACAGAGTGAGAGAAAGACAGACAGGGATAGTGAGATAGATAGATAGATAGATAGATAGATAGATAGATAGATAGATAGATAGATTGATAGATAGATTGATAGATAGATAGATAGATAGATAGATAGATAGATAGATAGATAGATAGATAGATAGATAGATAGATAGATAGATAGATAGATAGACAGGCATACAGACAGAAAGACAGAAAGAAAGATAGGTAAATATTTTGCAGTAGTTTTCAAAGTGCAGATTTGAATTACTGTACAATACATAAAACGTTTTAAGATGTCAACACTAATAACCGTAAAAATTTACAAATGGGTATGTATACAGTTTCAAATGCAATGGCACCCATACTTACAACTCAGAATTTCGCTACAGTGAAAATATGAGAGAATAAAGTTTTATGGGAAATGGGATAACTGAGTTACTGCTTTGGATATTCATTCGAACGTAATTCGTCAAAGACTTACTTCATAAACAGTTATATTCGAAGTGGAAATTGTAACGAAGTAACGTTGGTTGAAGTGAATGGGAATTATCACCTGCTTTATTTTTCACTATATCAGGTCTGCTGTTCAAAGTGAGCACCCATCGAACTGTCGTATCATGGTCCGATGTGTGTGATTTCTCTACCGTCAACGTTATTGTGTGCATGTTCGCATATGCAGTATGTATAAGAACAGTAGATGTAAGACAATAAAAGCCTAAAATGATGTAATGTGAATTGCCAACTTACGTAGCTGGAGAAAACAGTTGAATCGTGCAATGATAGTAAGGTTCATAACTACAGATATCTGAGCTATCATGACCGATAAATGTGCAGCGTAAATGGAGGAAAAACGGTAATGTTACCACAAAATATATGTTCAGGCGACAGATGTTAGACACATCTACTTATTAGCATTAAAGTTGATGTAAGACAGCATTTCTATCTCGTTCACTGTATCCCTGCTATGGTTATAAACATCCCCACCAGATATCGGTGGAGACTGTTCTGCGGAATATTCGCATGCTAGAAACAGCAGCCTAGCCCGCACGCTGAAATCATAGTTGTTGTAGTTAAAAAAACAAACAAAAACGCAAGTTGGATGATGTATGTGAATAACAGAGAACAGAAAATAAACACGATAGTCATGGATGGATAGTTGCATGATCATAGACCTTTGCGGAAATAACAGAAACAGAAAAAAATGGAAGCTGATCACGGCTGAAGCATATTTCATAGAACTTCATATCCAGTACTGATCTGGTACTCAAACAAAAGATACTATGACGTCTAATTCGTCATTTTAGCATATATTACAAGTTTTAGGAAAAATATGAAACCACATACACACACATACATACACACACATACACACACACACGCACACACACATATATATACTCTTTTACTTATTTCAGTCCTTTAGTAAATATGGTTTCCTTTTTAACTATAATGCTTCTCTTATTTGAATAATAATTTCATAAGATTTCTAAACGATGAACTTTTATTTTATTTACATGATATATATTATATATTTTTTATATGCTCCTATATATATATATATATTTTTTATTTTTATATACCTAATTATTTATATATATTACTTTATATTATATTTTTACTTTCTAGGTATTGTAATGTTTTTGTTTTTTTTTAAATGTATTTTTCTGAATCGCACACTCTAAACTGTGATGAATTTTTTTTTCTAGCACTTATTATTATTATTATATGCTTGTATGCTTGTACAGATGAATTATGTTCCATCTTGCGGGATGTTTATATGTATATTCTATGATTAAATGTTCGAATTATGAAATGCTATGCGGATGACCTTGCATTTGTTTGTTCAATAACTTTAGTTTGATATATATATATATAAATATCTACGTTTATGTCTCTGTCTATATGTATGTGTGTATATGAATGTACATACATACATGTGTATATGTATACACACTCTGATATGTATGTATATCTCTTATATAAATTGTGTTCTAAAATTGATTATTTGGTGTCTTGTCAAACCATTATCTATATAAATTTTCACAAAGGCACTGGTACAAATAATTTGATTTTCTTTGTTTTTTGAACGTTCCAGTTAAATGAATTTGTTCAGGCCTATTTATTCAACACATCGCACCAGAAATTAAATGTACTCATCCGTTAGTTTATCAAAATCATTGGTTTTAACAGTTGAACTCGAAGTAGAGAATGTATCAATAACAGCATTGGGTTAAAACACCCTTTGAATACAAAAGGCTGTTGTGCGCCAATTGGCGGCCTCCGAATTTACAAGAAGTTGTAACCCAAAATGTATATGCTATTATTTATGTCCCTTCAAGGCGGCGTGCTGGCAGAATCGTTAGCACGCCGGGTGAAATGCTTAGCAGTATTTCGTCTGCCGCTACGTTCTGAGTTCAAATTCCGCCGAGGTGGACTTTGACTTTTATCTTTTCGGGGTCGATTAAATAAGTACCAGTTACTCACTGGGCTCGATATAATCAACTTAATCCGTTTGTCTGTCCTTGTTTTTCCTCTCTGTGTTCTTGTGGGTAGTAAAGAAATAGGTATTTCTCGCGTCGTTATGTTCTAAGTTCAAATTCTGCCGAGGTCGACTTTGCTTTTTATCCATTCAGAATCGATAAATTAAGTACTATTTGAACACTGGTGGTCGATGTAATTGATCCATATCCTTCTCCAAAATTGCTGCCCTTGCTCCAAAATTTGAAACCCTTATAAGGCAGCGAGTTTGCAGAATCAATAAAACGCGAGGCGAAATGCTTAGCTATGTTCCGTCCGTCGCTACGTTCTTAGATCAAATTCCACCGAGTTCGACTTTGCTTTTCATCCAATCGGAATCGATAAAATAAATACCAGTTGAGTATAGGTGTCGGTATAATCGATTGTCCTGCTCCCCCAAATTTCAGACCTTGTGCCTATAGGATAAAGAATTATTAATAGCTCTTCTAAGGCGGCGAGCTAGCGGAAACGTTAGCACGACGGACGAAAAGCTTAACGGTATTTCGTCTGCCGTTACGTTCTGAGTTCAAATACTGCCGAGGTCGATTTGCCTTTCATCCTTTCGGGGTCGATTAAATAAGTACCAGTTACGCACTGGGGTCGATATAATGGACTATATCCGTTTGGCTGTCCTTGTTTGTCCCTTCTGTGTTTAGCCCCTTGTGGGTAGTAAAGAAATAGGTATTTCGTTTGTCTTCAAATTCTTAGTTCAATTCCGCCCAGGTCGACTTCAAGATCAATGAAATAAGTATCAGTTGAGTACTGGGTTCGATGTAATCGACTCACCCCCTCCCCACTATATTTATAGCCCTTCTATTTCCAATTCAATCTTGTTTCGAAGATTCAAAATTCTTATGCCGTGTTTATCTATTGATATTTTAATAAAAGAATACTCATCACTCCATCCGATTGCTGTTGTGATTCTTCATATTTTTGTTGCTTATACTCGAGTCTCTAGCAACTGAGCAGATAAACAGTCGTGGACAAATGTTTGGAACATTGTTTTGAAAAATTAAAATTGTTATGCCCAAGTACTATTTGATTCAAATATATACAACGTATATATTTGGGAATTTAATATAAAAATTCTAATTTTCAGATCTATGTTCTAAACTGTTGGTCACGATTGATCAAAAGTCTTCCAACAGTGATAATTCTATCTTTCTGGCATGAAGAAGGTACCAAGAACAACATAGCCTACGAAAGTTTGGTTGGGTGTGATTTGAAGATGATTTGTTTATTATTTCTACCAGAGTGAGCGTCTATGTTGAGGCTTCCTCGCGGTTCGGTAATATATATGCATAGGCGCAGAAGTGGCTGTGTGGTAAGTAGCTTGCTTACCAACCACATGGTTCCGGGTTCATTCCCACTGCGTGGCATCTTAGACAAGTCTCTTCTACTGTAGCCTCGGGCAGACCAAAGCCTTGTGAGTGGATTTGGTAGACGGAAACTGAAAGAATCCCGTCGTATATATGTATATATGTATGTGTGTGTACATGTTCGTGTGTCTGTGTTTGTCCCCCAACATTGCTTGACAACCGGCGTGCTAACGTTTACGACCCCGTAACGTAGCGGTTCGGCAAAAGAGACCGATAGAATAAGTACTAGGCTTCCAAAGAATAAGTCCTGGGGTTGATTTGCTCGACTAAAGGCAGTGCTCCAGCATGGCCGCAGTCAGATGACTGAAACAAATAAAAGAGTAAAAGAGTATGTGTTGCACACATACACACCCACACAAACACACACACACATATATATATGTATAAGTTTTTATTCTTACCCTTAAGACTCAAAAGACAGGTTAACCTGCAGCCATGGTGTATGAGGGACCGAAGTCACAACATTCTCATTGAAAGGGACGCTGCTCCGACGCAAGATTCAAGGCCAGCAAGAGCCCCGTACTTGACCGGTACTATATTTTATCGACCCTGGAGTGGTAAAAGAAAATTTGACCCGAATAATATTTAGACTCAGAGTGTAAGGTGCTAGAATATATACGCTAAGAATCTTATCCGACGTAGTAACGATTCCACCATCTCGCTGGTTTAGTTGGGAGAGACTTCGAAGACACTATCAACAATATTCTTGTTTAAGAATGATACATTTTTTCTGTACAGGAGTATAGAATACCCAACTAATTAATGTATAACTGGTTTTACTATAACTGATCATGAAGGACAAACATCAAGAGTAGCTGTGTGGTAAGAAGCTTGCTTCCCAATCACATGGCTCTGGGTTCAGCCCCACGGAGTGGCACTTTGGGTAAGTGTCTTCTACTATAGCCTCCGTCTGACCAAAGCCATTAGAGTGGATTTGGTAGGCGGAAAATTAAAGATACTCATGGCAAATATATATATATATATATATATATATATATATATATATATATATATATATATATATGTGTGTGTGTATGTATGTATGTGTGTGTGTGTGTCTTGTGTGTGTGTCTGTGTCTTTGTGTCTATGTGCTTTGTGTCTATGTTTGTCGCCCCACCATCGCTTGAAAGCCGATGTTGGTGTTTTAGGTCCTCGTAATCTAGCGGTTCAGCATAAGCGACAGATAGAATAAGTACTAGGCTTACAAAGAATAAATCATGAGGTCGATTTCTTCGACTAAAAAAACCTTTTAATGCGGTGCTCCAGCATGGTCTGAGACAAATGACTGAAACAAGTAAAAGGAGCAAAATATATTTACATATATTTATAGACACAATGTAAACATGCATATGTAAAATGAACTGCAGTGATCCTTCGTCATATCGCGGTTCACCTATCATGGTATATTTAAACTTACGTCGATTCCTACGCCGTGTTGTTTTGTATTTCTACTAAAATAAATAAATACAAATCATAACAATAATAAAAGAAAACATATATTACAGTACTTTTTCTACTTCGCAGATTATCACCTATCGCAGGGCGTTTTGGAACGTAACACCCGTGAGAGTCGAAGGATTACTGTAATGGTCACCGATTAAGAATTCTGCATTAACAAACCCCTAGATGAATAGTAGATGTGTTATGGATTGAAAGGAAAGGCTCATAATTTTAGCCACACAAACACACATACACACAGACTCACACACACACACATTTTGACACATTTGCTCATCAACACTTCGAACTAAAACAACGTTAAGAATAACAACCGAAACGTCTGTAACAGCAACAAGCGTAAGGGCGATATCAATATAGACGATATCACCAATCACTCACTACCATTAACAAGAAGAACTTGAAGAACAACACAAACATATTGAAGACGTATGGGTGAGAATTGGTGTGCTTCTTAAATTATGTGTTATTTTCTTTCACATTTGTCTGTTTTTCACAACTGTCTTATAAGTACATACATATATGGTGGCTGCCCCCTCGTTATCGAGTATGGCCATTGCACGAAGCTTAATCAATGTTGTTATCGTGCTATGCCTGTGCAAGAAGATTTTTTTTTAAAGTGAGGAACGGCTGTGCACCGAGTCAATCCCACTCACTAAGCAACAGCAGCCATAATCCGAAAAGAAGAACAAATCAACATCATCGGTAACCACTGAGCCACAGTTTATGTCGGAGTTATCCCAGTTACCTGAGTTACCTTCTCCTAGAAGGATGCCCTAACAAAGGCTAAGAGTCCTTCACTCCCAATGGTTTAACCGCGCGATCGGGTATTCAGTCCGATTATTTCTATATCCCCGCGCATGATACAGCCTTAAGACATTTATTGAATGGCCGTTGAATCTCAAGAGTTCCTCCGCCCTTTGACGGGTTTTGTTTTTCATTCCGCAGGGTGTCCAATAAACACTCTCCTCACCAAGTAAGCTTGGTGGGGTTGCCGGTTTAGTCGCCGACGACCCGACCATGCAACAGGTTGTACTGGGTTACATGTTACCAGTAGCACTCGAAAGTGACCTGACATATATATATATACACTCACACATACACACATACACTCACGCACACACATACACACACGAGGACTCACTCCCACTCACACACACACAAACACACGCACACACACATACACACGCTTACACAATAAAGACCTACGTTACATATATGTATGCATATGTATATTCATGTATATATATATATATATATACATATCATTATATATATATGTGTGTGTGTGTGTGTATGTTTGTACATTTGAATATATATATATATGTGAATACACACAAACAGATGCACACACGTGCACACATGCATGCATATATTTACAAACTTATAAACAGGGGATAACAAAATCCATAATATATGTCAATCTACGTGTATCGATCTATCTAACTAACCAGGTTTGCCTATTTGTCAGCCTATCTAATTAGGTATATCTTTTCTGTCTATTTCTCTTTTGACTGCCTTTCTCTTTGGCAATACAGTCGTGTATGTGCATATGTGTGCTTATACATCTATATGTATGATTGTACATAATTTTATCCATATGCGTGTGTGTTCATATGCACCGACAAAAATATTAATATTACTGAGCCAACCCGCCTTCACACATAACGTATATATATATATATATATATATATATATATTATATATATATATATATATATATATATATAAATATATGTATATATATGTATATATATGTATATATATGTATATATATATATATTATATATATATATATAATATATATATATATATATATACTAATTATATGCCTTGTTATTAAATCTGAAAAAACATCACAAAAACTGTTGCTTAGAGTTTCACGTTCCCGTTCGTCAGACAGTTATGATTAAGAATATACTAATTATATTCATACTAATATGCGTGATTAAGTATACACTAATTGTATTCATAATTTACAGACAAGCATTCTTGCATACAGGGATATAACATATAACGATAATCTATAACATTCCCAGAGACATAGCAACGCGAAGCACGTACTTTAAAAATCTCCTCATGTTTCATTAGCATACGTCCACCGACAGCAATCAACAAAAATTACACAAAAATTATATATCAAACAAGAGCGTGTGTAACAACCCTGTCTTCATCATCATAATCATCATCATCATCAACAACAATAGCAACAACAACAACGACGACGGTGACGACGACGACGACGACTACTGTAAAACCACCAACATCACCACACGGTTGCAACAATAGCAACAACATTGATACAAAATTATAAGTAAATTTTGTCCACTTCAAACACAGGAAAACAAACGACACAAACATAAATTCAGTCCACTTGACAGAGTGAATAACAAGATGCATCAATGACTATCAACAACCGTGGAAAAATATATAACAATTACTGTGACAATAACATGATCAACAATAACACCAATCACAATATCAGTAAACAAAACAGCAAACAACAAAAGTTCTTGTAATAAGACCAGGAACGACAGCTTCGTAGATTTATGCATAAATAACAAAAAAAGTACTACAACAAGCGCCATGATATCCTCGACAAATCAAACATGAAGTACAATAACGAAAAGCAAATAAATGGACATTTAATAGAGTGAAACAGTAACAGCAGCAAGAAGAACAGCAATAACTGCATCATTAATGATATAAAACAACAATAATAGCTAAATGGAAGCCCCTTCGTAAATTCAAATGCTAAACACAGCACCAACAACAACAACAGCTACAACAGCGTTTACCATTATAAGTAAAATATTAAGAACAATAGCAACATTATAATAAAGCAGAGAGCAACATTAGCATCGAAAGATCATTAGATATAGTGAAACACGAACATAATAACTACAACAATAGCCACACCAATGGCAAGAAAACAAAGCTATCAAAATATAAAAATATCGATACGTGCATTCTATAACGGCGAAATAATATCGACAACATCAATAAAAAATGCAATATCCATATTGGTGCCGTTTGTTTGTTGTGTATTTAATTCTGCTTTTATGCATATTTTGTTTTAATTCTTGATTTGTTTTATTCATTATTTTTGTGATACATGTATTTCTTTCAGTGATTGGTCAACCTGTTTTTTACTAGTAACAGTACTGGTTTTGTGTTATAAGCACTGCCAAGGATTTTTTGCCATAAAAGTACTCGATTGTCACAGATAGGGTGCCATTTCCACAAATCACCCTCTGTTATCGCAGATGTGTGACTGTTGCAACAGAAAATGTACCATCGTCACTAACAGAGTGTTCGCCTTAAATTTAACTATTATTGTAGTTCCCTTTTTTTAGCTTGACTTCTATAGTTGATTTTCTTTCATATTGATTTTTATAGTTATTTTGTTTCTACTTGAATTTTATTGTTCCTATTTTTTTTCAGTTCCCCTTTTCTTTTGTGCGAACGGCGTTGGGGAGTTTAAAAATTACAATTGTAATTAAGAAAACGTTAGCTGACATGGTGGACGGGAAGTGATCTGAATTTTGGAGAAGAGTTACCTATACGATGACGATTCGTACTCGACTAAATGCTGACATCATAACTACTACTCAATGCTCTGTGAACACTGCAAATTCTGTAAGACGTCATATGGACATCACAAAACCAAGTTCCTCGAAACTATGATCGTCTTTGAGTGTGTCGCCAGTGTGAAAGACCTCATGCCGGAACACAACTTTGAACAAGACCTTAGGGTCAATTCAGATGCTATGTGAAGCTGCTGGTGACTGTGATCAAATATTGGCTGGAGAGGAATGTTGTGTAAGACCATGTCTGCGGCAGCAGAATTCGGCTCGTTGCCATACCTCCTGAAATAATCAAATGTTCTACAACTTCACTAGTCCAAATTTTGGGCATCCTTATTTCCCCGATTGTAATTCACTAGAATACTATGTGTGGGGTGCATTTGATGAATACATCTATTAATGCTATGCCTGCAGCACCAAGGTCGAGTTGGTGGTGAAGACGAAGAAGGTGTTCGCAGATGTTCACAGAACACAATGAGGAATGCGTAGGTCAGGTTCCGGAGCCGTTTTGCAGCCGTAGTGAAACCTGAGTGAGGCTACTTTGAGTAAACTGTTATCTCCCATCCACGATCTAATTGATTTAAAAAAAATACTTTCATTTCTGAATTGGAACTTGTGTTTTCTTTTCTTTTTATGCAAACTGTCAAATTTATCGCGAACCGCCTGTATACGGAACCTTCGCGTAGCATAAATATAAAATGCCGTACCATGGCCACAAAACTTGCTCCATTGTCATAAATATTGTACCGTTGCCGAAAAAGCTTCCTTCATTATCACAAATATTTTTCCATTACACCAACCTGCTTCATTTTAATAGCTAGTCGCTTGCTGCCAACTATCTCGAATATCGCCACTGATATGGTACTGTAACAGTGTCACAGTCATGCTACTATTATTCCAAAACTTGTTTTATTGTGACAAATTTGGTGCCATACCTACAAATATGGTATCATTTGCTCAAGCCTTGCTTCATTGCCACAAACAATTATTTTCAGGAGCAGGGCGGATCTGGCTCTCGTGTGAGTCCGTTGTGAAGATCGCCCCAACTCCTTCCTTAGACCGGGAAGGGAGGGCGATTTTTCTCTGTCTGGTGGCTATGCCAAAAGAGGTTGTGAGGTGGACGCGATTGAAAGGGTTGAAGACGGGTACGTTTGTCTTTGGCGAAGGCCTTATCGAATTTTCAGGTTCTACCTGACAAGGAAAGTGAGGCTGGAGAGTGAAGTACTGTCAGCCAGTAAATTCGTTGAAAGATAGGTGAATGTGGCAAGAATGGCCCGCGTGACTGGGCCTAATCTACGTGTGCACCTGTAAGGCGGATGGAAGGAAGGGAATAGGGTCTCTTCCTGTGTTAATGGTCCAAAGTGCGTGAGGTCTCTTTTGTGGCGGTACGTTGGAACCCCCCCCCCTTGTTGGGGAAGCATATTTTTGATTTAATCTATTTATTAATCATTTGTTTGTTTGCTGTTTACACTCTTAACATCACTGTTTTTCGTCTGTTTATCGTCCTCTATGTTTTGTGTTTAACCCTGGTGACCAATAAAGAAAGTACTATTGTTATCATTGAGTGAAAGAGCAGTGCATGCCATCAAAGTGACAAAGTCCAGTATACCCATCAACATTACCTGTATGATAAGGGCTCGCCAGGCACATACATCATACCCATATGTGCGTGATATAGTGTTCTAATATCAAGATAAACAGCGCATGACCTTGCAGGTGGGGCCCAGTTAGAATTTTTATCAGGTCGAGTAACCCATCCCGCCCAAAAAGATCCCTGAATAAAGGTTGTTTAAGTATGTTGAAGGAAGCACACATCGAATACTGTGCCCCTTGTGGTTTCCCCATTCAAAACAAAGCATCTCGAGGATTGAATCAACACAGAGGGCACTCACTAAACGAATTGAAGACATAACTGATCTCGATTGCTGTGACCGCCTTAAAGCCTTGAAACTACTCTCTCCAGCGCCGCCGCCAGCGGTACATCATTTGTATAATGTTGTGGAGAATATATCGACAGCATTAGCCAAACAACCTGAACATTAATTTCAAGGTTCATCCAAGGCTGAGACCACGGGCAATACGTCCCCTGCTCAATTCAGGATTACAACATATAGGTACACATAATTTCTTTTCCTCAACATGTCCTGCCCTGTTTAACATTGTCCCAAAACTTATTAAAGAGGAAAAATTCCATCACCTTTAAAGAGGGTCAGGACAGATTTCTTTAAGGAATACCAGATAAGCCACCCATACCTCGATACAACGCACTGAACAAGAACTCACTATTTGAATGGACTATAAACAAAACTTACCTTAAAAAGGATTCAGATAATCCTATCAGGTGGTGCTATTAAGTTAGACATGGCCTGGACCAATCTTTGGTCGAAACAAATCTAAGTTTTATCTAAATTTTATATGAATACAAATATATATATATATATATGTAAACACACAGACACAAAAATATATATATTTATATGTGTGCGCGCGTACGTGTAATTGCACAGTATAAATACATGGGTAAATACATTGATGATGATTGAAAGTGTTATAGATTATCTTTAAAAGTGTCCTCGTCTTACTCTCTGTCATATCGCGAGTTCAATTCCGATCGATGGTATATGTTTTCTTTATTTTTTTCTTAGTTTGCTGTATCCCTTCGCTTAAAATGGCTGCTGCTGCTGAATACTATTGATTATTATTATTGTTATTATTATTATTATTATTATTATTATTATTATTATTATGATTATTATTATTATTACCATCACTATTATTATTAATAATAATAATATTGATAATAGAACGTACTTTTTTTGTAAATTATTGTGTCATTTTGTATATTAATCTCTTTATATTGATATCGATTTGCCCATACATCTATTTATTTACTTCCCCGCTAACTGATTGATTTCATTCACTTGTTTAACCCTGGCCGACTATTGTTGATCGAGTCATTGATTTCTGTTTGGGTGATTATTTGTTCAAACATATGTTCACACAGGAGACACGTCTCACATATGCACACAGTCACATGCACATACGCACACGAATACACTCATATACACAGATATGCATAAACGCACATATATATATGTATACATATATATACATATATATATATTTATATATATATATATATATATATAGTGTGCGTGAGTACATGTATGTATATATACATATACATACGTACATTCATATTCATGTTTATGTATACATATATACATACATACATACATACACACACATATATATATATATACATACATGTATATAGTTGTCTGTAGGTGAGCATATATGCATGCATTTATATATATAAATATATATGTATAAAAGTATATATATGAATATATATATATATATATATATATATATATACATGTGCGTGTGCGTGTTTGTATATGTGAGTTTGTTTGCGTGTGTGCGTGTGTGTGTGTGTTTGTGTGTGTCTGTTCCAAATGAATACGATCGTCTCGTTTGATTAACATCGGCATATATTTGGATATTTTTCTGGCTATATCTTTTTTTTTATATCGATTTTGGTGTTGCACATTATTAGTGTCATTTCTGATTAACATTACTATTGTTATCATCCTCCTTTTAATTATTATTATCATTGTCATTATTATTACTATTAGAAATAAATTATTACTATTATTAATATTATTATTATTATTATTATTGTTATTATTATTATTATTATTATTGTATTATTATTATTATTATTATTTATTATTATTATTTATTATTATTATTATTATTATTATTATATTATTATTATTATTACCATCACTATTATTATTATTATTATTATTATTATTATTATTATTATCATAATCATTAGTCTCTCAATATTCTGCTTTCTAAGCCGTACTTTCACAGCATTACTGAGTTAAGCCTTTTGTCACTTTTGCTCATGCTGTTTTTTCGCTTGATTCTTCTATTTCCAATTCTATTGAATGCACTCTACGCATGTATGTAGCGCCCAGTTGTGCTATTTTCTTCTTATTGTCTTTATGTGTAAATCTTTCTATTATTTTTTTCATCGTTCAAAACGCACCCACATGTATGGAAATTTATTTTGTTTCATTTTTAATATCCACTTCCTGGTAAGCTTTGTTTTTATATATCTGTATGTCTGAATAGTGAATACGTTTCCGATTTCAATTAGCGACGTATTCCTGCACTTACTATAGTACTGTTATTATTACCTCCACCTTAGCAAAGGTGAAGGTGTTGTTTTCAGTCGTGTTTCTTTGTTTGTTTGTCCCCGAACAAGATATCCGAAGAAATACTGGATAGATTCGGATGAAACTGTCGGAAATGTTTGGCCTCGTGACTGGCACGATAAGATGAGATTTTGGAATTGGTCCTGTATTGGACAGGGAATCTGGATTATTATTTTCTTTTTTTTAACTTAATTTTTGAGAGTGGCCGGGTTAATATTTAGTATTCTCGTTTCGTTTTTACTGTAGGCACAAGGCCCGAAATTTTTGGGAAAGGAGCCAGTCGATTAGATCGACACCTGTACGCAACTGGTAATTTATCGACCCCGATTGGATGAAAGGCAGTGTCCACCTCGGCGGAATTTGAACTCAGAACATAACGGCAGATGAAATACCACTAAGCATTTCGCCCAGCGTGCTAAAGTTTCTGCCCGCTCGCCGCTTTAGTATTCTCGTTTCCGAGAGCAGTCGAGTTTATTCCAGATATTCCATTTTTAAATAGCATCTCTGGCTAATCGTTGAGAGGATGTTGGTCCCCTTCTCCGAAATTTCAGGCCTTGTGCTTATAATAGAAAGGATTATTATTATTATTATTATTATTATTATTATTATTATTATTATTATTATTATGAAGGCGGTGAGCAGGCAGAATCGTCGCTTGCCGGACATATCGTACAAATTGAGGAACAGTGCAATTGGTTTCTTATCTGCTAAGCCAAAACCTTCCAGACATAATCATTGTCTTCTCGTCTTTAAGGGTCGACAAAATAAAGCACCAGTCTTCTTTTATAGATTTGTTATTATCGGTTGATACAGTGTATATCTATTACGAAATGTTCATTTTCGTAATAGATATTCGTTCGTTTTTCCCATCGGTAAGCACGAGCATGTTCTAGAATAAGGTTGCTTTGCCATTCTGTTAGACCTTTCCTGGATAATTCTTAAACCAATCATTTAACAAACACCTAATATGACATGACAATTATACAACGTTATTTGAATGAATTGGTAAAATTTGCATAAACTTAAGCGTATTTGCTCAAATTGTATTCATTTCTCCACAAACGGAAATTGCAACCAATTAAATATTCACTTACCGCTGATTGGACGTAGGCGTTCGCAGAAATATTGTAGAATTGTTTCTGATGAAATATTTGACATTCAAAGAGCAGTTGGTGAACGAATCCTATAGTGTCGTACAAACACCATTGTGATAGCTTTACTTAACATTGTGCCCTTCTGTTATGAGTTAAAGGGTGGGCACTTCAAATGAATCATTCATTCTTCAGGTATTGATAAAATAATTACCCTGCGCGCGTAAGCAAAAGGAGGGTATTGTAGTCTCTCGCCTTTGCCTGTCTGAATTCTTGTAAAATTACTAGAAAACGGCTGAACGGATTTTCACCACATTTGGCAGAAATACTCATTGGGTGAATGGCTCGAAATGAACATTTGGTTTGGTTAACTTACAAAAAAAAAAAGAAGAAAAAATATTGAATTTATAAATTTCCTGATAAGCAAGTTTTCACTGCCCCTCTGATGCATTTTCAATGCTTTTAATTATATTCATATGAGACGAAGCTATCACCGCCGACTTAAGTTTTGATTTCGTGAAAATGTATGAAATGAGTATAGGGCTACGAGATTTACTTATGTCGTTATGTCTGCGTAAATACACACACATAAGAAATATTGGGCTATTTAAGAATTTAAATCCATACGTACATATATATATATACATCATCACCATCATAATGTATATAGATGTATGTATATATATATATGCATATGTATATGCTTTCACACCGTTTAACTTCGTTATCCACAATTTCTTTTGTTGTTATATATTTTTCTTTTGGTCTTTATATACATCGACTGTTATTAGTTTCTACTTATGTCATGAACAATTCTATCAAACGTTAATTTAACTCTATTTTATGATATGTTATTTAAAATTATTTGCCCAATTTATATTTCTTAATTTTACATTTATAATCACCTTTACATATTATTGCTAGCGTTACCTATTTAAAAAGAAACAAAAAATTTTAGTTAGTATGCAAAATGTTTGAAGCGAATCAACCAGATCGTCTTATCATCTGATTAAATGCTACCCATATCTTTCCTTTTATGGAACAATTAATTAATAATTTTTTATTCAATATAAAATTTATCTTTGAGATAGTTATATTTGTATGTGTGTACACATGGTTATATATGTCAGCGTTTACGGGCATACCTGCATATATTGTGTGTGTGCGCGTATATATATATATATATATATATATATATATATATATATATATATACATACAAATTTATGGCTTTGGTGTGTTTTAACTCCTATGTTCAGCAAAGCTGGTGCCTCTTTAAAAATGATCTCTTGTTATATATTTCCCGTTATGTGTGTGTGTAAATATTCACATACTTATATCCTATATTATTTTGGGTATTTTCATGTGTATGAGAGTGTGAGTACATCATATAGGTGTATATCTATGTATATGCATTTTAGACGTATATTTATGTATTTATATTTTCATATGTTTATAGTTGCACTGTATTTTTGTTCACAACTTTTATTGCGTCTGTCAGTTCATACTTTGTTTATTGTTAACTTTTTCCTTTCTCGCCCTCAGTTTTGACTCAATTTACCATCAAACCATAAACCTTTGACTAAATTCTACCGTCCACTATCATAAAATCATACTAACATACATGTAGCATTAAGTCTTCTCTTCACGCCTTCTTGGCCCTTATCACATCAATAGCTATTTTCCTGTAATTTCTTCCACTTTTCTCTTATTTTCGTTATCTTTTAGTTTCTTTTTCTTTTTTCATTTCACTAACACCATTTTCCCTTTTCTTTTATTTTTAGCGAATTTTTATTTGTTTACTTACGTTTATCTCAACTATAGGTTTCAATCATTAATTTTGATATTCATTTTCATGTTAAACCTTTTTATTCTCTAGCTGTTTTTATATTCCTTTTAATCTATTTAGAAGAATTTCTAAAACAAGAATTTCTAATTCTTTACATATTCTATTCACTTTTCCACTCGCGTTTATATAACGCTTCTCGATTCAAATATTAATATCTCTTCGTTATAACTCAACTTGTTACAAATTATAGACCGTTATATATTTTTTTAATTAGTTACCCAATCAGCTTAAATTCTTATTAAATAATTTGGTCTCCACAAATGATTATGTATGCTAACAATTTATAAAATCTCCTTTTTCTGCATCGTCACAATAATCTGATGAACGGTTACGTGAAACTCTGTCTAACAGTTTGGGAAGATATTTCGGCGTTCATGACATAGTATATGTTAGTATCTTTAGTCTGAGTTACGGATACGCACCATACAAAATCGCTAAATGTACATATCGCCACAAAACCACTTGAGTAGTTATTTAGTAGCCCTTCCCCCTGTTACACACATACCACACAAACGTACATACGCACACACAGACTCACAAACTCTCTTATATATGTGTGTTTATATAGGTACATCCATAGAAGCATATTTTATGCATATATATATAGGAAAAAAAGTCAAGATAGAAAATGCTAAAATAATTTTATAAAAAACATTTCAGTACCGGTTTCAATCATTGAGACTTTTTCAACTGTAACAATTAAATAATTTAATGACTGAAACCGGTACTGAAATGTTTTTTATAAAATTATTTTAGCATTTTCTATCTTGACTTTTTTTCCATATATATCAACTCGTGTGTTCCTTTTCATCCTTATACATATATATCCACACACTTATAGAAATTGGTTTAAATTAAAATTGATAATTAGAAGAATGCTGTAGTTTAATGGAAGCTCTGAGGGACATGTATAAAATAGTAATGTTATACAAAGCAACAGTAATACAACAAGTATATTACAAGTAAAATATAACTAATATTGCAACGTTACGTTAGAAATATTTAATTAATCTTGATATTTCGAGGGCAAATCTCTTTGACAAGCTTTTTGAAAACGTTGGTGGAGATAAATTACATGCCCCGTAGACGTTTCGTTTCCTTGTGTAGTGGGAGTGAAATCACCACGTGTTAAAGATATATAATCTTGTGCTCTAATAAGTATAAAAGCTAAATATCTACATAAGCGATTAAATCTTAGATCTATTGGATACGTTTGGTGATTGTTGATATTTGTATGAACAAAACTATAGCGGAATATATGGAGGTAAGAAAGCATAATTATGTTCATGGAGATGCTGACAAAGAAATTATCAAACAGATTAGATTGCTGTTACGGAAGAATGCGACGAATTGCCCTAAATGTGAAATGCTGCAACAAGTGATAAACAAATGTCTTTATGGAGTCCTGCCAACCGTTAGCGAGAAGATCAAGTAAAGACATCTTTGACTATCTGGTGCGCCGCTCTGCATTGGAAGTTTCCAAATGCGTCTTGTGGACCCACCTTATGGTGATATAAGAATAGGGAAAAGGCGGCACTTTTACATCAACAACTTGATCGCATACACTGACATGGAATGTAACCAGGAGCTCGAAACAGTGATGTTGGAGCGAGAGATGTGGTGTGTGGAATTCGTTCCTGTGACCCGAGTTGTAATCCGGTCATAAAAACGAAACTATTTATAGAAATATAAAAATGTGCGTACACAAATGTTCCCACAAACATTAATATAATTATGACCATATATACACTCACGCTTTTTCGTAATTATTCTCAACGTTTATGCGTATGTAAATACACAGATGAATACAAATGCATATAGATATGTGAGCATACTTAACCTATATAAGCATTAATGTATCACACATATATATAGTAAATACAGACACTTGCCAGCAAGCATGTATATATATTCAAGTAAATGCATTTATGTGTACATACACTTATGTATAAAAATATATTTCAGTACATAGATAAAAGGGTTATGTGAGAGTTTGAATGAAATAGAGAAGAACAAAGAGAGAAGGGGAGAGAGAGAGGCAGACACACAGGCAGACATAGAGAGAGGAGAGCTGAAAGAAACTACAGTGAAAGTAAAGCAGAACGATATATATCTTACATCCCGCACGAATACAATTACTACAATTCAATTAAAATAATTTACCTTTCAACTCTCACTGATTCCTCATTGATTTTCTCAAGAAAACCTACGACCTAGGAAAAAGGTACTGCATGAATTAATGTTGTTCTTTTGGACAAAATTGGAACTATTTCTTTCTATGAGAAATAGCAGTGTAGTTTCTAGACAAGCATTGAGATTTCTGCATGCTAAAAGCGCAGGTGGACATTACCATCGCCACCAACGAGATGTGGGCAGAAAGACAAAAAAAAAAAAAAAAAATTTATAAATGAGTTTCTATAAACACACAGCGGCCGGGGACTGATAGTCAGGCAGATGAGGTAGATGCACTGAAAGAAATAATACTCAATATTCAGCATATCTCGAAAGCAGAGCAGCTTGCAAGCATTTTAGGGCTCTTCAAAAGTGAAGCTCTGGCCCCCAAATACTCTGGTTTCCTATGAGAGTGAAAAACGTAATTCTGTATCGTATATAGGAAGGAGGATAGTGAGAATAAGGAAAATTTAAAAAAAATTTAGCGTGTATTGTTTTGGAATGAAGTAGTAACATCCTGGAGGTGCCGTGAAAATTGGTCTGGGATTAGTGTGGAGGTACAATTCCACATTGAACCAGACGTTATCCCCAAGATCCTCGGCCACATTCACCTTCAAAGAGGGGAAAAGCTGCTCTGAGTATGTGCGAGACGGAGGGAATGGAAAAGAGAGAGGTACCCGTTCGAGCTTTCCTGGGCGTTTGGTGTGGTCAGGATGTTGTTATTGGGTAGATCTTCCCTCGTTTATGGGTTATTTTGTTGCTCTAACTTTTATTGTTAATCGTTACTGTTTTCTGCTTTTTTCACGCACTATGTGTAAATCCCAACAATCCTTTGTTTTTATGTGCAACCCTCGTGACTTCAACAGACAGTATTATCATTATCATTACCCTTGTTGTTGTTGTTCTTCTTCTTTTTCGTCTTCTTTTTCTTCTTCTTCTTCTTCTTCTTCTTCTTTCTTCTTCTTCTTCTTCTTCTTCTTCTTCTTCTTCTATTTCTTCTTCTACTTCTACTTCTTCTACTTATTATTATTATTAATATTATTATTATTATTATCATTATTATTATTATTATTATTATTATTATTATTATTATTATTATTATTATTATTATTACTATTATTATTATTATTATTATTGCGTGAGAGAGCAGTTCATGCCATCAAAGTGAGACTGGGGTAAAATATACGAAGCCCAATATACCCATCATGACTACCCGTCTGATAAGGGTACACCAGGCACATGCATCACAACCATATGTGCGCGACATGGTGATCTCATATCAAGATAAACAGCACATGACCTTGCAGGTGGAGCCCAGTTAGAATTTTCTTCAGGTTGAGTAGCCCATTCCGCTCAAACGGTCTCTGAATAAGGGTTGTTTAAGGATATTGAAGGAACCACCCATGTTTCCAGAGGTGAATTATTCAAACCCCAAAGAATCCCTCTCAACACATGGCTATGATTCTCCCCCACTACTTCTGCTCGTGATCAGAGATGCACATATCGTCAACCACTACGGGACATGCTCAACTGGTTAAGGTCAAACAACTGACAAGCAAATCTGTGGTATTGAGCAGAATATTTACTGTAGCCCATCTTTTATACCACGACAAAACAATGTACATGATAACACTTCCAATCAGTTAAGATCAGAAGCCATGAGAGCCACTGCCTGGTACTGCATCAGGGCATTTATTATTATTATATTATTATTATTAATTATTATTATTATTATTATTATATTATTATTATTATTATTATTAATAAAATTTTAGCACAAGGCCAGGATAGGGAATAATTGAAACACGTCGCCCACATTGCTCAACTGGTACTTATTCATTCGATTCAGAATGGATGAACGGCAAAGTCGACCTTGGCGGACTTTGAATTGAGAATGTAATGACTGACGAAATGCCGCTAAGTATTTCACTTGGCGCGATAACAATTCCGTCAGCTTGCCGCGGCAGTAATAATAATAATAATAGTAGTGATAATAATAATAATAATAATAATAATAATAATAATAATAATAATAATAATAATAATAATAATAATAATAATATTAATAATGATGATGATGATGTTGATGATGATAATATTAACAATAACAGCAACAACACCATAAGGTACATGAGGATCACAAGACATTACATGAAACCATACTGTATAAATATACTTATTCAAGAGTAGATGCACACATGTTCACTTCTAAGCTAATTATTTCTGTCTGTGTTAATATGAAGAGCATTTAGGTGTGACAAACAGCCGTTGTGTTGTTATGGTTGGAAGGACTATATTCAAACTTGATATCACACAAGATAATTATACAAACTGGATAGGACATGGAACTCATTTATCTATCTATCTATCTATCTATCTATCTATCTATCTATCTATCTATCTATCTATCTATCTATCTATCAATCTATCTATCTATCTGTCTGTCTAGCTATCTATCTATCCATCTATCTATCTATCTAACTATCTATCTATCTATCTATCTGTCTATCTATCTATCTATATTTCTACATATCTAACAGTCTAGCTATGCCTCTCTCTAGCTTTCTATCTATCTATCTATCTATCTATCTATCTATCTATCTATCTATCTATCTATCTATCTATCTATCTATCTATCTATCTATATCAGAGTGCATATGTTTGTGCGTGTATGTGTTTCTCTGAATGCTGTGATCGCATAGCTATGCTATAAGGTCTGCGTATTTCGTACTTATAATTCTGTCTGCACACTTATGTATGTAAGTATGTGCGGATGTCCACACATACATGTGTATGATTATCCATTTATATCCATATATGTATATGGTGTGCGTATGCAGGGATGTTGTTAGATATATTTATAAACACTGCATTTATTTTATTTTACTCTTAACCCATTTATATTTATTGGAACAAATCCATTGTATTTTCAAATCAACTGATATTCGTATGTTTTATCTATAATATTATTTCTGTTTCCTGTAGTCCACGTATCAGATGTCTGTTTTCCTCGAGTTGTTTTACTGATGTTTTCCTCATTTATCTCTTACTATTTCTACTTCCTTGATTACTGTTTCTTCTTCTCCTCTTGTAGTTTCAATATTATAAACACGTAAAATATTATCTGAAGCTTGTGTTTATTAGATCGACCTGTTTATAGGTAATAATGAAATTTTCCCAAGTTTACTCGCATCATTCTTTTAATCTCTTATACTTTTACTGGTTTCAGCCAAAAACTGGTACTGTGCTGGAGCACCTCCTTTCAGTGTTTTCGGATTTCCTTTCTGTATTTTTTAGAAGTGAAATCCGAAGAAGCGACTTGGATGGGGCCACTCTCATTTGTACTTCCTGCTGCGATGTAGGTTCATCTCGGATTTCTTTTGCAATTTAGGCCAAGTGTTTTTTTTTTTCCACATCTACATCTCGCAAATCTCTGAGGTTGTTTGGCAGGATGTTAAGAAGTTGAGGTCGGCTAAAACATAGGCTGTTGCAGTAATGGGTACTTATTCGAGATGAAAAAGACGGGATCTTTGTTACGATGCAGTGCTGTCCAGTTAGTTGGTTCGTATAGCTATTAATTCCAAAGTTGGGAACTAGACCTTCCATGTTCTTACATATGTACATCACTGCATACCTTTCTCGCGTTCTCACCAGGGAGTAGAGATTCAGTTCTTGTAGCCTCTCCAAGAAGATAATCTGTTTCAACGAGTCAACTTTCGTATAAATTGCCTCAGGTTCTACTTCCAAATTGACCACCGTGTGTATCGTGCCTGTAGAACACTATGTGACTTTTCTATCCCAATTTTATGTTTTCTATCTTTTATCTTTTACTTGTTTCAATTATTTGAGTGCGGCGAAGTTGGAGCACCGCCTCGAAGGGTTTTTAAATGAACAAATCGATCCCAAGACTTATTTTTTATGCCTAGTATTTATTGTAATTTACGAAGACGTAAACACACCAACACCGGTTGTCGAGCGGTGTGAGGGAAAAACACAGGCACACACACACTGACATGTTTTGCTTTGGCCGTCGCGAGAATATATCAGAAAACATCTGCCCAAGTTTCCACGCAGTGGGAGCCATGTGGTTTGGAAGCAAGATTCTTATCACAGAGTCACACTTTCTAAGATAAAGACGGAAAACCTACATCCGCTGTTCCAACTATACATAACTCCTTCTATATACACCGAAGTGTTTGTCAACGCAAGACTTTGCATGGCAGGGACCATCTGAAATTAACAGCGTCTTCCGAGAAACGTGTAATACGAACGGCTCGTTGCGATACTTAATTGGCTTTGACCGTTCGTATGAAAGCGATTTTGCTTTCTTCAGTGATGTTTACGTCTGTCAAGCTGATAATTTTGAAGGTTATTTGCCAAGTCGATTGTTGCACCTAAATGTGTGGAGCAGAAAATAATCTATAAGAAATTATTGATGTAACTGTTTTGGTGAAATAAGTGGGATAGTATTTGTGTTCATTCTTGTTTTACTTACATATTTCGATATATGTTATCTTTAATGTTTGATGTGTTGAGTATAGATGTCTCTTGAAATGATTCTTTTCACGGGAATGTTAGTGTTGTAACGAGGTATGTAAACTCGGTAATCGGTAGCCGACTGTTGTTCCTGTTGCTTGCGGTAGTACTGATGGTCCAGTTTTAACAATAGTTGTATTTGATGTTGCTACTGTTGTCGCGGTTATTACTGCGGTTACTGCAATTCATTCTGATTGATATTGTTGGTTTAAAGCCCAAGTCAGTTCTGAAGCGGCCGATATTACAACTAACTTCGTCCCAACTTTCAGTTTCTAAATATATAAACAATGTTTATCAGTTAGTCTTTCCTCTATACGAATATTTTATATACTTTGAGGAAGTATATTGTTGCATGTCCATCTAGCACTTACTACTTTCCTAGATTATTTGTATAACAAATACTGGTCACTCCTAGCAATCATCAAATCCTCACAAACGACTCATTTGAAAACTGTGGATACATAGATTGCATCATCGAGCGCAGTAGACGTACTAATAGCAGACACCTACAATGTAACTCCCAGCCTGTATCCGATGTGTGCTCCATGTTTGAAGAAAATTGGGTAGAAGTTGTGGTAGAGTACAATGCAATTCCTCGCAGCTCGAGTAGCATATAGAAACTTTTCTAAGATCAATATACTTCGGTTGAATGAATCATAAGGTAGGAACAACTAGTGATAGATTGTATTGTCAATTAGCGATTTTATTCAAGTCCAAAATAATATATTCAACTTTAAACTGTTGATCTTAATTAGTTGGTCATAGATAGCAGCTTGGCGAATTCCCAAATATAATTATGTCCTCATACCAAGTGTAGTTAAGTAGAAGCTACTTGTAGTTGTCATTGTGTTTCGCGAAGTCTCTAATTACGATGCAGTTTTCAAGCTATGTACGGACATTTGTCTGTATGAAGACGTTACTTCTTGTGTTATGTTGAACATTTTCAAATACCGCTGTTGACAACGAGGCAGCACAGAGAGGCAGTAATCAGCTGTGAATATTGAGCAATCGCAATATCCCAACATACATACACATGCATATTTGTGTACGTATGTGCATGCACAGACACTCACAAACACAAAAACATACACACACACTCATAAAACTGTACATGCTCAAACACAAACATTTATACATGTGTATATGTACATATGAGTATATATATATATACACACACACACATATATATAGCTTAGGGATTAAAATTAATCAAAGGACACACTAAGTGTATATCTATCTATCTAT
>NC_043001.1:78357163-78359663 GCF_006345805.1 Octopus sinensis
GTACTATCTCGGTTCCTTTCGGGTAGACGTAGGTGTCGGTGTGCGGTAAAAAACTTGCTTCCGAGCCAGACCATACAGTTCAGGATTTAGTCCTAGTGCGTGTTACCTTGGGTCGACCGAAGCCATGTGAGTGAATTTGGTAGACGTAAACTGAAAGAAACCACTCTTCTATCAATCTATCTCTGTATCTATCTATATGTAAACTGTTGTGTCTGGGGAGAGTCATTTTCTTTTTGTGCCTCCCCGGTAAAATTTCCACTTATTTCTTATTTTTATTTTCCTTAAATTTTCATTGCGTCTTGCAACCTTTTCAGTAGTCTTGACTCTGTCCGTTATTTACATATTCATATACATATATGGATGTATGTATGGTTAGATAGGTAGATAAATAAATAGATAGATAGATAGATAGATAGATAGATAGATAGATAGATAGATAGATAGATAGATAGATAGATAGATAGATAGATAGATAGATAGATAGATAGATAGATAGATAGATAGATAGATAAGTTTCGGCCAAGTGTTTTGCTTATAAGATAAGTTACCATACGGATAACAGTGTAAATTTTTCTGTGAGTTAATATTGAAAAAAGAGGTTGCGACCTCGATGTTGGATTAGAATTAACCTTAAGTTGTAGAGGCTTTATTGGGTAAATCTGTTCGATTTTTAAAATTTTAGACCATGTCTTGAAAAGACATTTAAAAATGTTTTCATATTAATTATTCTATGGGAATCATAGCCCATTCAAGTAGAGAGTTATTGTTAGCAGAGATAGATGGTTTATCTGGAATTCGTTGGAGTTAATGGTTCAGGAACCATTGAAATATTAAATATTAGGGGACATTTTTCTTCCATGTGTCTTGGTATCACCGAAAGGCCCCAAAGCAGTCGGTCTAAGATATAATTTTCATATGATATTGTTTATTAATAATCAAAAAATATAATTTGCTACGAGAAAACACTCAACTTACAGTTCGCCAACATGTTCCTGTAGTCTATCGGCTAGTGAAAAATTTCCGATGGCATATGTACCGATGTTTAAGATAACGAAATTCCTGGCGTCAAATTGTTGGACTAAACTCCTTACGGAGGAGACACAGTATGACCGCTACCTGATGACTGAAACAAGTAATTTATAATGGCGTATAAGAGACTGGGATTACAAATACCCCAGCCCCTGAACGGTTTGTCGCAGAGATAACTTCTCAGTGGATTGCAGCAACCCGAAATGAACACAACGCAGAGCCCTGCCCGGGAATCGAAGTGGCGTTTGTAAGATTCTGTGTGCAATGTTCTAGCAATAAGCCACAGGGCTTCACAAGGTTACGTTAGAGAAAACGATAACCCCAGATATCTCTAAAACGCCTTTCAATGCTATCGCAAACAGCACCAATTTTTAAGAAGCAACACCAAGCGAACTGCAGTACTATATATATTTTACTACATGTTGTTATTGTATGCCGCGAACGGTTAAGTTTTGTATGTCAATGCTTGGTTCTATGGACTGATTAAGTAAATTAAAAAAGCAAAATGGTTTCTCCTCATTTTGTGAATTTACATTTTTGTCTCGGTCACTGAATTGCGCCCATGCTGTCACACCTACAGGAAAAAATCGGCTCCAAGACTTATATATTTTTAAAGCCATATTCTCATTCTATATGTTGCTTTGTCGGTTCGCTACGTTACTTGGACATAGAGAAACCAGTACAAGTTGTCAAGCAGTTGCAGAGGAGAAACGCCAACACAAAGACACTCACAAACAGATACATAAATACATACACATACTCATATTCATACATACATACATACATTCATGCATGCATACATACATACATTCATGCATGCATACATACATTCATACATACATACATACATACATACATACCTACATACATACATATTCTTTTACTTGGTTCAGTCATTTGACTGCCACCATGAAGAAATCAACCCCAGCACTTATTCTTTGTAAGTCCAGTACTCATTCTATCGGTCTTTTATACTGAACCGCTAAATAGGGGACATAAACACAACAGCATCGGCTGTTAGGAGAGGGCGTAGAGTAAAATAATACACATACAAACTCCCCCCCCCACACACACACACACATATATTTGTGTATACGACGGGCTTCTCTACGTTTCCGTCTACCAATTCTACTCACAAGTCTTTGGTAACAGACATTTTCCCAAGAGTTGAACCCAGAAGCATGTGGTTAGGAAGCAAGCTTCTTACCACGCAGGTACCGCTGCGCCTCCTGTACTTTCATACATACATACGTGTGTGTGTGTATACGCTCGGCTTCTTTCAGTTTTCATTTACCATATTCACAGTGGGAACCTAATTCAGAATAAGAAAATAGACACGCAAAATATTATATACATATATGTGTGTTTTTGTCTTTAATTGTTTCAGAATTTATGCATGCTCAGGATATATTTGTGAGTTTAAATATAATCAATGACAATGTGTATTTAAAATGAAGATAATTATATATAT
>NC_043001.1:78362163-78369663 GCF_006345805.1 Octopus sinensis
AGGTCATTCAGTTTTTGAATAAAGCTCTCAATACTGTTTCAGTCAACCACAATGTCCAGACTGGACGGTGGACAAGAGATCTTCCGAAGTGGAACTAAAGCAGTTTAGCTGAATATTTTATACAAAATAATAGTACTCCTACAATAACCTCTTCACAGGCTGGAGCTGGAGGGAATAAATACCCTAATCTTCTGAGCACCTTACTGCGTTAGCACATGATGCTGTTATTCTAATAATGTTGCATGGCTTTGATTCTGATTATATTTTCTTCGGAACTACGTCTATTGAAATTCTGGAAAAATGTAGTAGCAGCATGACTATCACAAATGCTGCTACTTTTTCCCAGAATTCCAGTTGCTCTCTCTATGACAGTATGCCTCTACGCTCGCCTCTCTACATCAGGATACAAAGTCTAAAATTCATTCTACATCACAGACTTTTAGTAGCTAAACTTCCATGAACTTCTATTATATACAATTATGGTTTTTACATAAC
Source organism: Octopus sinensis (assembly GCF_006345805.1). NCBI lineage: Eukaryota > Metazoa > Mollusca > Cephalopoda > Octopoda > Octopodidae > Octopus > Octopus sinensis. The sequence continues at coordinate 78,362,659 of NC_043001.1, forward strand.
ATTGTGTAACATGATTTGTGTCCTTGGATAGCATCTGTTATTTCCTGTTTGCTAACCCCTAGAAAGTATGAAAAATGGCTTATATTTCCTGCAAACTTTGCTTTTGTTCATGTATTCAACCCCGCAAAGAATCCGTCTCGACACATTACCATGATGCTGCCCCACTACACCTACTATCATGATCAAAGATGCACATGTTGTCAGCGACTAAAGGACATGCTCAAGTGTTTAGGTGAAACAACTGAGATTAAAATATGTAATATTGAGCAGAATATTTGCTATAACGATATTTCTGCCTCAGCAACTCAGCACTGAATCTGTCTGAAATTTAATGAAAAATATGTCAGTTTCAAAACATTGATGTCCAGATCCCCAAAGCAAAGTTTGAAGTGAATAATAGTCATTTCCTTTGATTTTTTGATAGAATCAAATAGGAAATAACGCTGACCAAGACAAAGAAAAATTGTTGTACAGCGCAAGAGTGGCTGTGTGGTAAGTAGCTTGCTTACCAGCCACATGGTTCCGGGTTCAGTCCCACTGCGTGGCACCTTAGGAAAGTGTCTTCTACTATAGCCTCGGGCCGACCAAAGCCTTGTGAGTGGATTTGGTAGACGGAAACTGAAAGAAGCCCGTCGTATATATGTATATATACATGAATATGTGTATGTGTGTGTGTATACATTTGGGTCTCTATGCTTGTCCCTCCAACATCGCTTGATAACCGATGTTGGTGTGTTTACGTCCCCTTAATTTAGCGGTCGGCAAAAGAGACCGACAGAATAAGTACTAGGCTTACAAAGAATTAGTCCTGGTGTCGATTTGATCGACTAAAGGCGGTGTTCCAGTATGGTCGCAGTGAAATGACTGAAACAAGCAAAAGAGTAAAAGAGTAAAGAATGTAATAGATTTTAACAACTGACTCGTCGGTCATACACCACTTTGACGTCTCTTCCACAATGTAGTCTGTGCACACTTAAGCTCTTCGGCTGTCATGAAGACAGGAGTTTTTATGCATTTTTCAATACAAAAGTAGGTAAAAACCAAAGGTAAACGTCAGATTCTGATCCTCCTGTCTTTCCTCAGTCACTTGGATATGTGTAGTTGAGTAACACATTACTTTTGATTATCTCTGCGTCTCTGGAAGTTTTGAAAAGCTGAAATACGTTTTTATATCATCTAACTTACCCGATAGAGTTACGCATTTTCACATGCTTTGGCCGGAGCCTAGCCTAACTACACTTCCAATAGTATACACATTCTACTCCGTTTCCTTTAAACAAAAGTATGGCACCGTCTTCATCAAATTTTCCTGGATACTTTTATCGTCAAAGGAGTTTTGAGTCTGTAGTATACATCTTCCTCGTGGTTTTCCTCTGGTTGGAGTAGGCCGATATCCGGTATTCTTTTTAGGCTTACAATGTCACCAAAGAATGATTCTGAGTTTCTTGTAGGTGTCCTTGAAGTGTCATTTGAGTCGGTGTACATCTGTAATGCGAAGCAAGTATTTAGAAACACCACATGGAACACAAATCTTGACAACCAGCTTATGTACTTCCATAGAAAAGAAACTATTGAGTTGCATGAAGTAGCACAAAGTCCGGTATTATTAATGAACAAGGTTTCTCTGTTTCATACGAAGGCTTGCCAAGTGCTATTGTTGACTATGATACGAAAAGTAGCAAATTAATTATATCTGCTGTAACCAAATTCCCACAGCAAATTAGTTTAGACTGCAAACAACTAATCTGAATACAGAGCAGCAGCAAAACAGATAAATTGATGATATACAATCCAACCATGTTAGATAACCATAAACACATGCTTGTATATAGCCAACAGTTTGGTGTTTGTTATATAATTAAAAGATTAACTCCGATGAATCTTCAAGCACTTAATTTAATAGCTATCATATAATGTACTGCTATTCATTTTTATTTTTTGGCTATAAACGAATACCTAAAAAGTTTCTGCTGTACATTATCTCAATAGCTCCTCCAAATTGACATTCCCAAATTGACATGTGACGTGAATCACACGTCACATGTCGAAGTGATTGCAGAGCAACATGAGATGACGTGTGCATTGTGTTCAGATATCGCAACGCACCTCCTTGTCAAGGAATCAAAACTGCGGCCCCGCAATTGTGAATGCAGCACCCCATTCACTATGCATCGCACCCTAATATATAGATAACTAGTGTGACGCACCTAACTTCCTCTTTCATCCTACACATATATTAGAGAGTCTCACAGATAATACAAATGCCCATGCGTACATACACTGACGGACAAACACATACTACACTCACACACACACACGGTATTACGCACACATTTTTCCATACACACACATACTTGTTTGTGGGCATACATGCGAGGTCCCCACCACACACAAGCACACATTAGCATCATACACACGTTCTTGCTAACACACACGGTGCGTGCGCGGAAAACGCACACTTGTGCGCACACAGATGTATACTATGTCCCTTGCTAAACACGCCTCAAGCCAACTTTCTCCTTTGGTCATTTCAACATGTTTTGGCCGTTTAATTCAGACACGTTTTTGCTTCTCTTTTTGCTCTCCTTTTCTCGAATTTACTATAGAAGAGCGTATGCTCGAAACGTTAAACACTTCTTCCATTTCACATGATCTTTGAACTAAAACACTCAGGTTGCAGTTCTTTCATAATGACTGCCTTTGTGTGTTTTTCCTTTACATTTCTGGAATATATACACACGTACATACATACATACTACATACATACATACATACATACATACATACATACATACATAAATACATACATACATACATAAATACATATATACATACATACATTATATATATATATATATATATATAATATATATATATATATATATATTATATATATATATATATATATATATATATTATATATATATATATATATATATATTAGAAGGAGCTTCTACAGGACTAGAACTGTTCATTCAAGATTTCTGCTTGATTTCTCTTGAATGAAACAGTTCTAGTCCTGTAGAAGCTCCTTCTATATAATAAATTAATTTTACTCTGCTATGTATTGAGTACCTTATTTACTGTGGTTAACCCCGAATCAAACCGGGACCTACATATATATATATAATATATATATATATATATATATATATATATATATATATATATATATATATATATATATGATGTATAATATATATATATATCTATTATATATATATACACAATATATCTATATATATATATAAGATTAGTGTACATTTAAACACACAAGAGGCGACCTGTAACATGTAGCATTACACGCTAGAAGGAGCAGTCAAAACGACCAATACCACATTTAACACAAATTTCGAATAAAACCTTTACCCTTCTTTTACAGACATACCTAGGTTTCAAACTCTAATTAGCAAATAACATAATGTGCTAGGCGGAGTTCTCATCAGTGGCTACGCCAAAACATTGACATATGATTTAGAGACAGAATAACACGTGTCTCATCATTATATGTTCTAACTGTTCAAATTTACAGCGCAAGCGCGGTTTCAGTCGGCAGTATATGATTAGACGCGGAATTAATTTTCTGAAATTGCTAAAATCATATTCATAAAACATATAGGGTAGCGAATTTTTAGAAATTTCACTACCGGTAGCCTAGGATGTATAAAAAGTCAATAGACAACATATTCTCTATATGAAATTAGTGTGCATTTAATCACAAAAGAGGTGACATTTAACAGGCAGCCTTACACGCTAGAAGGTGCAGTGAAAACGACCAAAGTCACATTCAAGAGCAATTTCGAAGGGTAATGAAAAATAAAAACTTTCATCTTGTTTTTTTATAGCCATACCTAAGTTTTAAACACTAATTAGCAAATAAGATAATATGCTACGCGGAGTTCTTTATATGAAGAATATGTTGTCTATTGACTTTTTATAGTAGTGAAATTTCTAAAGTTCGCTACCCTATATTTTACGTGTGATATATATATATATATATATGTGTGTGTGTGTATGCGCATGCATATATATATATATATATATTATATATATATATATGTATGATTTATACATATATATATATGTATGTATATATATATATATATGTATATATGTATGCATATATATATATATATATATATATATATATGTGAGTGTATATGTATGTATATATGTATACATATATATGTATATATGTGTATATGTATATATATATATATATACAAACTCCAAGAAAGTTAGAGGTTGTGAATCTAACCCACTAAGGGGTAATATCTATCCAATATACTGCTGGCAGAATACCCAATTATTAATGCACAAGTGTTTTTATTGCATTGCAATTACATTATCTAGTGTACTAAATGGTTGACGGTAAAGAGATATTTTACCATTAATTTATATAGCAATAAGAAAATGGAGGGGATCAACAGGTTGTTCATCAACTTTTAGACATTATATTATGTTAACTTATTTATTTACTAAACTGATAATTACAATAATATACATGCATATAGCATATTATGCTTTACATATAAGATATAAAATATAGTAATATATAAGGATACCAGTAATTATTATAAAATAACAAACATGAATATAAATTGGAAAAATAACTTACAGCTGTTTCAGCCAAGAGGCAAAAATACCTCATTCTACCTTTATTGCTCAAGTGGAGTGAAGTAGATGAAAATGAAGTACTTGGGTATATCTCTAGGCTTCGTCAGAGATTATAAAGTACATAATGTTAAGTTATAAATAAACATAAATATAAATATAAAATAATTAAAAATACACACATTTGAATATATATATATATATATACAGTTATTACTAATATTATTAATAGTAGATACATTCTGTTAATGACAATAGAATGTAGAATATAGAATATGATATATAAACAGATATAAACAGATACATAATATATAAACGGGTTTTGGTGAGTTTACATCCCCGTAACTTAGCGGTTCGGGAAAAAACAGATAGATAACGTACCAGACTTTAAAAAGTTGTTCTGAGATAGATTACTAGGAGTAAAATTCTCCAGGGCAGTATCTCTTCATGGTCGCTGTCTAATGACTTAAACAAGTAAAAGATATATATCATATACATCGAAAACCTCTTTTCGATAGAAAACGTTAAAGGCTGTCCATGGGACTCGAAATCGTCTACGAAATCCCTATCTTGTCTACAAGGGATCTAGATTTGTGTCACACAAGTAGTCTTCGATTTTTTCCATCGAAAATGTGTTTTCAAACTAATATCTACATGGATTTATGTATAGCATTTATTTATTTCGAGATCCTGTTCCTAAATACCGGTATGTTTCAACTTACGTTTTTCCAGTTACGTCTTTTCGACATTTTGTCTTTATATTAAAGAAATTAATCCCAATTTTGATCAATTTATTCTACTTTACGTCCGTCTCAGCGAACATATTTAAAAGCATGAAAATTGTGGCATGAAATGCTATTAAAAACCAATACTGAATTTGAAAAGCAAATAAACTAAACGTGGAAGTATGCACAAACCATTTATTAAAATACATAAGCTAATACTTTTTCTAAAATGTTTTTCGTGTTTCGCCGCTTTTCGAGTTAAGACTAATATCTTGGTACCAATTACTCACGTAAGCTGAGGTGTGCTTGCATAGAGAAATATATGTGCATTAAGTGAAAAGGAGAGAAAGAGAAACAGTAGAAGAGCGGTGTAAAGAAATAGGAGAGAAAGGAGAAAAAGAGAATTATAATGTGAAAGTTTTAACTGCCAAATGATGGAGAAGCAGTGAAGTAAAAATAGCGTTACTGTTAAGAAATTCTCTAAAGTAACATCGGATTTCGTTCATACGATAAAATTGGGGAAAACATATGAAAAGTGCTAACATTAAATGACATGCAAAATAAATGTTAGAATATTATGGACTGAAGCATACGGCTACTAAGTATAAAATATAAATATCTTGGACTCGGTATAGATAAATACATATAAAATCGGTGATGTATGAAAAAGATTCCTCTGAAGTTTATATGGCGTACATCTACAAAAGGTTACCTTCAAGTGGGAAGTAAATAAAAAACAACTTATGATCAATAATAACAATAAAGTATAATGTTAATTAGCAATTAGCTGAAATATGTATTCGAAAGATAATTAGCGTCATGAAAATTGAAAAAATCAAAGTGGCATAGGGAATAATATAAAAACGAAGAACTACCATGTATGTATGTATGTCTGTATGTATGTATGTATGTATGTATGTATGTATGTATGAATGTATGTATGTATGTATGAATGTATGTATGTATGAATGTATGTATATATGTATGCATGCATGCAAGTATGTATGTAAGCATGCGCGTATTTTAGTACGTATGTATGTACGCATACACACATATGCACACATCTATGTGTCTGTGTGTGTATGCATATATATATATGTATATACGCACATTGCATATATATGTATATATATATATATATACATACAATATATATAACATATATATATATATATATATATATATATATATATATATATATATATATATATGCGTATACACATGCGCACACACATACCCCGCCCCCCATATATATATTTTTATACATAAGAATAGAAATATTCCTTTCTACTATAGAAACAAGACCTGAAATTTGAGGGAGCGGCTTAGCCAATTACATCGACACCAGTGTTCAACTTCTATTGGGTTGTCCGGAATGTTCGTGCCGATTTATAGTAGCTTACTTTTCGACGTAGTTTAGAACATGATTGATTCCATGAAATAGGATTTCACTACACCTCCATTTAGAACATAATTTAAGTGGAAGAATGTTTATGTTCCTAATAACCTGTGTTAATTCTGTAACCCTTTAAAATGGAAGATAAGAATGTTCATTTTCGGCACTTGATGCTATGGGAACTAGACTGCAGCTCGGCTGGGATGTGTTTACTCTACTCTACATATTCACCAGATACTCTCCTTCGGATTTCTACTTATTCAGGTCTCT
>NC_043001.1:78374663-78414663 GCF_006345805.1 Octopus sinensis
TGTATGTATGTATGTATATATGTGTATATGTGTGGAGACGTATATATATATATATATATATGTGTGTGTGTTTGTGTGTGTGTGTGTGTGGTCTGTTTATCTGCCACTTTATATATGTCTGTGTGTATATATACGTTTATGAATTTATGTTCCAAGATTTCTGATGTGAAACCGAGTGTTGAAACAGATATTGTTATATTTTGGGATGGTCATTCTTTTTCGCCAAATAAACACACGCACTATATATGCCTTCTTCGCTCATTCATTACTGTTCTCATTTTATCATGTGTCCATTGTCCGGAAATATTTCGTCACACACCTGTAACCTCTTCAGCGATCCTTTCCTGCCACGTGTGTCTTCCATTCTATGATCTTAGAAGAACAGATGATATAAAGACAGAATAGATGAAGCGGATCATGAAGACACACGTGGACGGAAAGAGTCGCTGAAGTGGTCAAAAGTGTGTGACGAAAGATTTGCGGACATTGGACATAAGATAGAATAAGAATAAACGAGTTAAGAACGAATATATAGTGCGAGTGTTTGACAAAAAAATTGAGCATCCTGAAATACATACATACATACATACATACATACATACATACATACATACATACATACATACATACATACATAATATATATATAGATATATATATAGATGAATAAATAGATAAATGGAGTTGAACGAAGATGTTAATAAAATTCCTTTACTTTCGACATATGTGAACTTGCTACCCTGGTAACGGTTCATTGAATTTTCCATGTTAAGGGGAAACATTGGATAATTCATTCACCCATCGATATATATATTATAGTATATATATATGTATGTATATATATATATATATATATAATATAATATATATATATATATATGGAGAGAGAGATAGAGAGAGAGGAGATCGAGCTGAGGTGAGCCACAAGGGAAGTTGATCCGCCCCCTACAACCATCACTTTCATTTCATAAAGAAAGTTTAAACGCCCTTTGTTGGTAGAGTGTCAGATATCTTTCTTTTCAGTTGCGGCAAATAGTTACATACCAGGTCTATGGACATGAAGTGAAGGAAGAACGCTAAACTACTTAAGAAAGTAGATTCCAGTCTTAGAGCTAAGACTCTTTCTATTATTTACGTAGGTACAGTTATTTTTGTGGCGTTGTAGGCAACATATAGCCTATGCATTGGAGATTTATTGAGGAGGTTTTTATTGAATTTGATACAACTACTTTGATGTGAGTCAAAGCATATTTCAAAATGGCCGACACCAGCCATTCTTGGCAGATCCCGTCGCACATATTTTCAGTTTCGCTGTAATCTCGATTGGTGGAATCTGCAGTGATTTTGACATTAACTTTAATATATTGTGTTATTAACGTTCTATATTTCTTTGAACTTTACACTCCTGGACTCCGAGTGAAAATTTGTTTTAAAAAAGTGGTGAAACTTGTCTTTCCCTGTGTTTTGTTTCGCATTTGACTGTTTTTAGACTCTGTTCGCAAATGTCATTGTATTTCCATTCACGAAATCATTCATGATTATGGCGTCGATTATCATTGTACCAGCACTTTATACTAGGCCACGCAAGAAAATTCACAAGCGAAACATGTTTTCCCTACTCCCATTTACAAGGTGGCACAACTCTCCCAGGATGGCTCAACTCTCATTATGAGTATGCTCAACACTCCTCACTCTGCAAGAGACTTATGTCATTTGACGATTTAAAAAAAAAAGCTGAGTAATATATTGAAATGCAATCACCTTCAATATCATAACCCGCATTGTATTATAACATAGTATCTAAACTTCAAATGACAACAAGTTCTCCAAACAGCAATGCAGATTTGGGGAAATATCGCCCATTGCGAAAAATGTGGCTGAATTTTCCTGGTTCTTCCCTATATACATGTAGTATTCTCCACTTGTGTTCATAGATTTTCAAATACTTAAGATTTTACCACAAATATAAATACAGTTAGACAAAAATCTTTTAGACAAAAATCTTTGCTATATAATACTTTATAATATATAGTACAGATATGGCATAATTTCACATAAATCAAATAGTATATTTATCTAATCATCATCTCCTATTTTTAGCCAATAAATTCTTTTGGTTTTCACGTTTTTTTATTATGATGTTTTTAAAAAATATCTTTTTTTACAACGTTGAAGTGTGTTAGACATTAAAAAAATATGTTGTAATGTTCATAAATTTCTGTTACCGCTTTCATACGTTCATAGTAATCATCAGATTTCAAAATGTAATTAACTGACAGTTGGGTTCTTGACTCGTGTAGTAAAATGATTGACTTCTTCCTTTTTGTACTTCTTAGAAGGCTTCAAAAAGTGGAAGTTTTGGAATACGGATTTGACCCTCTGCAGGTAGCTTAAATGTCACGGTTTGCCGGACGTATCGATATTACTGGCATAGGTCCCGCCTTTATTTCAACCAATTAGCTTGCGGTTTACATGTAATGGGTTTTCTGAGTGAGCAAGCCTAGTTGGTTTCGATCTTTTTTTATTTCAATTGGTATGAGTATTCTGTAATTTGTTTATATTCATACGTTAGGATATTTTTTTAATCCATCTCATTAACTGGTTCATTATATTATTGTTGTTATGTCCGTTCAGAACATCTTTGAACATTTTAATAAACCATTTTTCTTTTATCTTTCTTCCAACCTCATTTCTGCCATGTATTTGTGGAAAGGAAAAATTATAAACATTTTTTAATCATATATGATCGTTCAGTTTAACTAGGTGAACATTAGTGTTTCGGATTTGTTGTCTGTAGTCTCGTGAGCATTCCGATAAAGCATTCCCTGTCTCGCCAGTATATAGTTCCTCGTAATTCGGGTAGTAGATCAAATTGCTGCATTTGCAGTTCATATCTGCATTTGCGAAAATCTGCCCATCTTTTGTTCCAATGAATCTACAAATATGCATGTACTAACACGTTCTACACCTGTTATCATTACACTTGGATACTGTGAATGTTTTAACTTCTTTGAGCATACTGAATTTTGCCTTTGTTAAAAGTTTGTTTCGGTTATGTTGTTGATTTTGGTTAAGATAAGTGTTTCATTATTTATGTTTTTTTTTAAATTTTTGTCTTTGTTTCATGATTTGCAAATTTGTTTTGATCATGTTAAAAATGTTTTGTTAATGCGGATTGTATGTTACTAGAAATGGTATTGTATTTCGTTGATGGGTTCGTCTTTCTCGCGTTGCGCGAAGTTGTTCCATACGTATCTCTTTTGCTCGTTGTATGCTATTTTCTATAAGTAGGAAAGGGTATTTGGATAATCTACTATACAAATTTTCCTGGTTAGACAATACGGAATCTTGCATTTTTGTGTGTTGGATGACATGATTTAAAATTTAGGTATTAGTGTGCATTGGTGCCTTTGTAATAAATATCAGTTGTGATTGTTGCTTTGTTTTAATTAGCATTATGTCAAGAAAAGTTAATTGTGTGTTGCTCGTTTCTGTTGTGAATTTGAGACTAGGATGTTGATTGTCGAGAAGGGTGTTGAATTCTTCCAGACATTCTAGGAATTTGGTCCAAATTAGGGAACAATCATCTACGTATATTTTCCATGTGTCTTCCATATGGCGTCTAAATATCATGGCGTAGTTCTCCTCACTTTTTTTATATAGGTTTTGTTCTACGTATCCCAACACTGAGATTGCAAAATATAGAGAAGCGATCCCCAGTGGATTTAATGTAACCTTCATAATTGACAAAGGGAAATAACTCAGAACCAATTGCTACACAGATATTGCTCTGAGCTGAGTGGGGACACTAAGCTCCCTTGTTCAAAAATAGAAGGACACAGATAGTGCGCCGATAGGCAAATGGAGACTATGTTTCCTGAGATAAAGAACAGTAACATTCATCCTAATCAGGACAGCCTTATTATGTTGGCAAACAATCTTTACTCTAGAGTACTGTTACTGAATGTTTCTCGTTCAGAGATTTAGAAATAATATTACATACATACATACATACATACATACATGCATACATACATACATACATACATACTACATACATACATACATATATATATATATATATATATATATATATATATATATAGATATATATATATATAATATATATATATATAAACAAGAAAATTTAGAAATGTTAATTGTAGCATTAATATAATTTATTAACTGCAAAAATCCAACATATTCTCTTACAGCTGCTTTAATTTAGCCTAAAGGTTAAATTACAATAATTAAATCATTGTATCAGGCAAAATCTCATCAGAGCTGTAGAAAACATATACCGTAAGGTATAGTGTTTTCAAATCATCTCATTAGGAGTGTTTTCAAATCATTTCAGCAGACTGAGATGATTTAAAAACACAACACCTAATAACCTAATGGTATATCTTTTCTGCCCATCTGATCAAATTTTGCCAAATACAATTATTTCATTATTGTAATTTAATCTTTAGGCTAAATTGAAACAGCTTAGAATTTTGTAGTTAATAAATTATATTAATGCTATATCTCGATTTTCTAAATTTTCTTTTAAATATTTACAAATCCAGATTTCTATTTAGACCTATAATTTTAAGAATATTACTTATTCACAAAAAAATAGTAGGCAATGAACCAGTAATTCATTGCATATTATTATCCCTTAATGAGGTTATTTAAACCTCTAATTAAAATTATATATATACATGTGTGAGTGTGTGTGTGAGTGTGTGTGTGTGTGTGTGTGTGTGTGTATGGATCTATTTGTGTGTATTCGAATATGAAATAGAAGTAAACATTATCGACCAAACATACCTAAAATAATAATGCTTTGTATATGTGGCATGGTGGAAATTGCTCTCAAATTGCCAGGTGTTAAAACACCTGAAAGTCATAGGAAGGTGAGACAACTCACCCCAAACCCAATTCAAGAACGATGGACATCAATGTTTCACCACTTTCGTGGCTTATCAACATCAATATTTTGTATGTTCGTGTGTGTATTGGTTTATAAATGCTTATATACATACATACATACATACATATATACATACATACATACATACATACATATATACATACATACATACATACATACATATATATATATATATATATATATATATATATATATATATATATGATTCTATCCATTATATCATTTCTAATTTATATTCGACCTTCTTTACTGTACAACATACAGATACATATATCATTTTGGCAAGAATCACATTTCAATAGGTTTACACTATATTTCAAATATCTATCATACACGCAAACAAACACATACATATATACACAAATATGTATAGATAAAGTGAGAGAGAGAGAGAGAGAGAGAGAGAAAGAAATAGAGAGAAACAGAGAGAGAGCAAATGATGTTTCTTTCGATTCGAAGCCAACCACCATGACGAACGAAGGGAAAAAGGAAGTAGAATGAAGAGGACAGGAAGATGTATTGTTGCAATATAGACAAACAGAATAGTTGAACCTAAAATTAATGAAGAGAGATCTCTGTGGAAAGGTCACACAGCAGAAGCACAACGGAACTTTACGTCCGAAAGTTTAATAATAAGATGCAACTCGGAAAATTCAAACAAAGAAAAGAATAGCTAATCTAGGGGTAAAATTGAAAGGACAAAATACGGGGTTTTATGAAAAACTCACCCGTAACTAAGATTTAACAGTTGCTAGGAATCTGTTATAGAAATTTGCTCACAGAGGTGCGACGAAATTTCTGTCACTGAAATAATAAATGAAATGTGAATCTAACATGCTTTCTCCAATTTTAATTGGATAGGATGGTTTTTCTACGGTGTAAGTAGCAAGCACACACGCGTAAACTTACACACGCACACACAGAAACACACACACGTCATGCAAACAATAATATCTGCGTACATATAAATATATCTAATATCTACATAGAGTATCCTACATAGAGTAAAATTGGGATATTTACCTGTTACGTTGGAGGATATGAAAAATTTTCAGTAACTAATTACACTATCAACCGCTGTTGAATTGAATATAAGTTATTCGCTTAGGCACACTAAAGTAGTTATTTGATTCTTATGTAAATAGAACTGTAAGAGAAGAAATAAATAAAACACAGAACTTAGCATATGAACCAGAATATGATTTCGTACGGATGATACGTAAAACATTCTACAGAATTTATAAAATGCAGAATGATTTCTGTAAAATATTAGTTTCATGCTCTAGTAAGCATTTGCAAAGATTAAAGTAGGTACATGAAAGCAATGTGGCTACTTAACAAACATTTCGACCTGTTCAAATTTGCTTGAGTCATATTTGATCTGTGCAAAGGCAGTATTCTATTCTACTCTCGGCACAAGGTCCGAAATTTTGGGGTAACGGGGCCAATCGATTAGATCGACTCCAGTACGCAACTGGTATTTAATTTATCGACCCCGAAAGGATGAAAGGCAAAGTCGACCTCGGCGGTATTTGAAGTTAGTAAGTAAAGACAGACGAAATACCGCTAAGCGGCTTGCCCGGCGTTTGTTATTTGTACATTGCCCACAAGGAGCTAAACATAAAGGGGACAAACAAGGACAGACAAAGGGATTAAATCGATTACATCAATCCCAGTGCGTAACTGGTACTTAATTTATCGACCCCGAAAATATGAAAGGCAAAGTCGACCTCAGAGGAATTTGAACTCAGAACGTAGCGGCAGACGAAATACTGCTAAGCATTTTGCCTGGCGTGCTAACGTTTCTGCCAGCTCTCCGCTTTTGTGCAAAGGCTGTATTCACTGCTATTTGGTATTGAGAAGAATTTTTGCTTTGAGCAATAAGTGTTAAAAACATTTGTGTTCTCATAGAAAATGAACATCAAAACAGGAGCAGCTGATATGTGATGCCTACCTAGGCCAAAACAAAATGTAATAAGGATAAGACATCGATGGTTCGAGTCTGAGCCATGACATCAGAGAATGGCCATATTATGAATATTGTCTTCTGTTTTCTTTTTAGTGTAGTGTCCCCAAACAGTAACTTTCTGTGGCTAAAATCAATAACGAAATAATGTGTAGAGGATACCCCAATTTCCTTACAGAAATTCTCTCTGAATTAGTCTGGATCGCAGGTTATTCGTCAATGACAACTTCATAAACCATCAATATTGCATAGATATCATCATATATGGTTTGAAATAATGATTTCAAATGTTGGCACAAGGCCAGCAATTTCGGGAAGGAGCTAGTCGATTACATCAAACCAGTACTCAACTGGTTATTATTTTATCATCCTCGAAACAATGAAAAGTGAAGTGGACCTCATGGAATTTGAGCTTACAACATAAAGACGGACGAAATACAGCTGAACATTTTGCCTGGCGTTCTAACGATTCAGCCAGTGCACCACCTTATGATTTGACATAAAAATAAATGCAAAAATGCTTAATGTCAATGGATTTGAAACACCTTTTACCAGGATGTGGGAGAGAAAGTCAACGGTTGAATAATTTCTTATAGAACTATTCCGATTGTATTGATAACGAATAGTAACAGATGGCCGCGTTTCAGGGAGGATGATTGCCTTTCCAAACCTAGGAAACTTTTTCTAATGAGGAGGCATTTAAGAAAAATAATCTTTTCAAACTTTCGCCATTATCGATGAGGTTTCTTATTTATTTGTCTCTTCCATATCCTTCGGAATTGTACGATTGATTCGTCATATTGTGTCATTTTTAAAGCAAGAAATATTTCTTTATTTTTTGTCAATAGTATATTTTAAATATATATAAAGCATTATTGTTACCAGCAGATATTCAGTGCAAAATAAAATCGAACATATATTAAAGAAAATGGCAAGAAAATAAAATAAAAACTGCACATATAATTTAAATCCTCAAGGTACTTCTAAATCAACGTATGTATATATATATACATACATACACATACTCACACACGCACCCACGCATACACCTACACATCTATACAATAACACACATATGCATATGTCATTGTATACATGCGAAAATGTGCATAACCAACGGTGTATACATATAATGTATATTTGTAATATATATTATACATATGTATATAAATATATATATATATCTATCTATCTATCTATATATATATATATATATATATACATACATATATATATACATATATATATATACATATACATATATATACATATATATACATTGCCCAAACACACAAATATATATATATAGGTATTCATACTTGTAAGTAATATATATATACACACATACACACACTTATGTATACATGAATCGTATATGAGAGGTTTCCAGAAGCCACCAACCTAAAAGTATTTGTCGCATTACATTTATGCACCCTATATATAGTAGAGTTACATGCATATACAGACTCTATATACATAATATATACACACATATGTGCATATGTGCATAGGTAGGTGTAATTGCGTAGGTATATATACATATATATATATATGTATGTGTGTGTGTGTGGTGTGTGTGTGTGTGTGTGTGTGTGTGTGTGTATGAGATTGTAGGCATATATGTATGTATGTATTTATACAGACAAATATATGTATCTGTGAAGGATAAAAGAGTTACAAAAATACCGAAAAAATCAGAAGATGGCACATTTTTTCTACGTTCAAATATTTTCTTACTTTAAGAAATTTTATGAAGCTGTCACAGAATTCTGTTCAATTCTAATGAGCGGAAATTCTCGGTACTACTTTTCATAAAATGGTATTAAAAAAGCTAAGGAACTGGTTAAGAAAGAAATAGAGAGAAACTGAGTGGGGGAATGAAGATGGACTTTGCCTGTGCACTATGAATATACCATTATTCTATAAACATACATACATACATACATACATACATACATACATACATACATATATACATACCTATATATACACCCACGTACGTATATACCAGGTTTGTTTCTACAATATAAAGACAATATACATGTATGTATGTGTATATACGCACATCCAGATACACTCACACATTAATTATGACAGACACATACTTACACATATATATTTATAAATATATATATATATATATATATATATATACTCACACACACACACACACACACACACATATATATATATATATATATATATATATATACGTATATATATGTATACATACATATATATACATATATACGTATCTATCTATCTATCTATATATATATATATAATTCATAGGTATTTATATATATATATATATATATATATATATATATAATATATATATATACAGGGTGCATGAGTTATTTGTGGACATACCATTTTTGGGCCATTGCTGTACTTTTTGCTAACTCTGTATAATCTTTGTTTCAGAAAATAATAATGTTAAGATCCTAAGCTTACTCAAGAAATGAACAGGCATACTGTTATTCTGGTTATATAGCCTGATCATAGCGAATTAGAAATATCTGGATTTTTAAAATCTGCCAGATATTTCGTCTACAAAGTTTGAAAGGAGCTAGGGATTGAAGATGGAAACCTGTCACCAGTATCAACGCATAAAAATTATCATAATCGCTCTGAAATCATCAGAACACTTGCATTTATCCAGAAAGTTCAACAAACCTATTTCTTTATTACCCACAAGAGGCTAAACACAGAGGGGACAAACAAGGACAGACATAGGTATTAAGTCGATTACATCGACCCCAGTGCGTAACTGGTACTTAATTTATCGACCCCGAAAGGATGAAAGGTAAAGTCGACCACGGCGGAATTTGAACTCACAACGTAAGGCAGACGAAATACCGCTAAGCATTTCGCCCGACGTGCTAACGTTACTACGTGCTAATGTTACACTCACAAAAATTCCATGAGGTTAATTGCAAAGGATCTCTATGTTTCAGAAAGCTTAGGGTTAGTGTTATATATAGTGTCTATGTTTGGTTGACGTAGTATGATAAAAATCGAGCTAATCTTAGAGGCGCGTGGTGTTTGATGACACATAGCAGTAGATAGCAACACATGTTACCCAGAAAGTTAACGGATTTGATGGACCCAATGATTTTAAACACATTTCCGCTTTTGATTTTCCATCCGCCGTTTTCTTTACTGTAAACAACATTAATTTTCATATAAATTTGCTTTTTCTATTTTCTCTTCTTCTTTGTCATTCAGCCAACATTAGGCCAATGAATGAAACGATGATTTTTTTTTTCCATATATATCTTCACAATGTTATTATAGTCTTTGCATCGCTGTTCGCATTTTTGCACCTTTAGTGTTATACTTTTAATCAAGGCTCATTGGGTTTTCCATTACTACGCTGTTCTCGTCCAACCAGATTATCGATGGATTTATGTCGCTCATCAACATCATCATCATCATCATGAGCAGCTGCAACGAATACAACAATGTATACATTTCTTTAACTTTTGTTTCCTCCCTCCATTTCCCTTTCGTACGCCACTTTTTACCGTCTTCTCCTTTTGATTTCCTTCCCATTTTTATTGATTCTCTTCCGTTGTAAAGATACGCACAAACGCGCAGGTGCACGCATATGCTAATCCTCACATGGGCATCAATACAGTTATTTACTAACACACAAACTGACCTAAATATGCAAAATCGAAATCATGCAGAAAGTATTTTGAGACCTTAGTTTAAGATACAGTTCGGTTTAATATCATGATCAAGCCTGTAGCTGCTTCAATTGTCGTCGAGCGGTTTTTAAAACCTGAAACACTGGTTTACTATTTAACACTACTCTAAGTCCTTGTGTTTGTTCCACGATTTTGAAATTTTTAGAAAAGCTTTGCAAAAGGACAAATGAGTTCCTCTGTCGAGGATGGTCCAAATACGCAAAAAGGGGGAGAACATACCGACGGGATAGTCACCGAAATAGATGGCACATATAGCGAAATGACAAAAAATAAAAACCCAAAGTGAGGACACTGATACACAAAGAGAAAACATAGTTACCGAAAGGAACGGAACGGAATACATACCACAAATGTATTGCCTGATATCCCAACAATGACGTCAATCCATTACTTTAAACTGTTGTTTATACATTGGTATGAATGTGGGTTTAAATATCCCGTCGCCAAAATGTCATGACGACGTTGGGGTATGCACAAGTGTGTAGAATAGCATTACAGAAATGAATATTTGGATATGGTTATCTAGGATAACCTTTCGCTGAATTAATATGTTCATACAGAACGTGCTCCACACTAGGCCAAACGTATGGACGATGTTAAACTAACACTGTAATCCAATCCAAACGATCAACGCTGTTAGCTACTCACTATTAACTGCTGATTGTCAACTGATTTCTTTATTTGGCACCACGGCCACTAACACAGACGGATACACTACAAGGACAGATACATCACCACAGTGGAGACATAAAACATAAAACGAATGAGAATGAATGTTATATAAAATGGGAAAAATGAAATGACTGCTTGGGCACCACTCCCATGCTGATTGTTAACTACCTACAGTTCAGACAGTTTCTTTATTCTATTGAAATACGTCAGTCCACTTTTCATTAGGTAGGGTGGTCAGGATCCTTCCACAACATATATCGATGTCGGGAAAATTCAAGACCAAACTGGATTCGACTAGAGAGCATGAAAAGTCAGTGCAATGCATTGAATATCAGTAAATAACAGAGCAACTGAGAGTAACTTTACGTGGTCAATATAACCTCTAAGAATAGCAAAGTCCTTTTAATAACAGATATGACGGTTTCAAACTAAAAGGAACATTTGAAATAGTATTCATCGATAACAACACGCCTTGTAGTAAATGCGGGCATGGCTGTATGGTTGAGAAGCTCGCTTTCCAACCACGTGATTTCGCGTCATACTGCATAGCACCTTAGGCAGCTCCCGATTGAAATAGTCTTTGGCCGAGTAGTGTTCATGAATATGGGGGAAACATGTCGTATGTTCGTAGGGAGGAGTTTATATTTGTTACCCACAAAGCTGTTTGACGACGTTGGTTTCTTTACGTCCCCGTAACGTATCGGTTCGGCAAAGTAACAGTATTAAAAACACATAAATACTGCTGCGGATGTCGCCTAAACTCTTTAAGGCTGTACTATAGCACTGTCACGGCCCAATGGCTGACAGGAGTAAAATATAAATGATAAAATATCGGGCGAAAGAATTATATGTGTGTGTGTGTGCGTGTGAAGGCGAGTGATTGGTGGTTAGGATATTCGAGTCACGCTCGTAAGGATGTGAGTTTCAATACCCGGTGACGCGTTAGGTTCTTCGGTGCTCCGAACCAATCAGGTGGCAAAAATGAGTTGTATATGCTTTTCAAAGTGTCTGTTAACTGTTAGGTGGTAACAATGAAACCTGCTATGTGACTAATCATTATATTTTGTATCTTTTCATTTGTCTTGCTCGCTTACGTTCTGGCATTTGCTGAATGTTCTTGAGAACAATTTTATCTTAGTGGTCAAAACCATATGTGGACTACATCTAGCATATCAGATGTCCACTTATTGGAGATCCATCCTTTTATATATATATATATATATATATATATATATATATATATACACAGATACATACATATATATATATATACACATACGTACACAGATACACACAGACAGAGACACACATAGATATAGGCTCACAAATCTTTTCACCATAATTCCCTTTAAGTCGGGCCCACCAGAGATGCAACTTCTGTACCGCCGACGACAACGCCAACAGAAACACTAATAACTCTATAACACACTGCACTCATTCAAGTGGTCACATTTGAATCAAACATGCAACAGGCAAGTACACATTCTATTCAAATTTATTATGGCTTCCCAGTATAAAGAGAAAAGAACTAAACCATTAAAAAGATGAAAAAACAACAAAAATTAACTGTAAAAATGAGCCCCAAGTTCTCTATCACTTTAATTAAAACACGTCTTGTCACTGGCACACCACACAGCGTATATTCATATTTTTCATTCGTTATACATATTTTGATGTATTCCGTGTTTATGTGTGTTTTTTTTATAAATTTTAATATAGAAAATTCCAATAGAAATTCTAATGGTAAAATTGGCTACAATTGTATTTTTGATGCAGGCAAATGATTTCCGATTGCAAAAAAAAAACAGAAAAAGAAAAAATAAATAAGAAAAGTAAAAAAGGACAAAAGAAAGGGAAAAAAGAAAAAACGCGGGAAGATGTGAATAAGTGGACGAATATGACGTGCTGGATGATGGTTGAAGGATGATGATCAAATAATAATAATAATAATAATAATAATAATAATCATAATAATAATAATAATAATAATAATAATAATAATAATAATAATAATAATAATAATATAATAATAATAATAATAATAATAATAATAATAATAATAATAATAATAATAATAATAATAATAATAATAATAATAAAAATAAGAGTAGGTAACGACGATGAGGTCATTGAAGATGGATGTTGACGATGATAATGATGACGATGAATGAATAATTATGTACGATGGCGACATTGATAATCAAGACTTCAAAAATATGGTTCTGAGGAAAACGACAAAAAAATGATAATGATGATGATGATAGCTGTAGTAAAAGTAATAATAGTCATAAGAGTAGAAGTATTAATAATGGTAATGACAATTATGGAAGTAATGACGGTAATAATAATAATAATAATAATAATAATATAATATATAATAATAATAATAATAATAATAATAATAATGATAATAATAAAAATGATAATAATAATAATAATAATCATCATCATAATAATAATAATAATAATAATAATAATAATAAAATAGAAGTCACTGCAGCACCAACGGCAGAAGAATTGGAAGAATTCTGGAGAGAAATATGGTCGGCGAACGAACCACCAAAAAAAAGGAGTATCAAAATAACAAACTCGGCATCTGAACAACTTTGGACCCCCATAACAACTGAAGAGGTCACCCAGGCACTGCAAAGACTAAGCAACTGGAAGGCATCTGGGCATGACAAGATCCCCAACTTCTGGTTGAAATATCTAACAGGAATGCACAAAAAGCTGGCTGAAAACTTTAACAACGTACTAGCAGAGCCAGAGACAATGCCTGAATGGCTCACGAAGGGGAAAACCATCTTAATTCCCAAATTAAATGAAACGGAAAAACCAGAAAACTACAGACCAATAACCTGCCTCCCTACTATGTTCAAGGCATTTACTGCAGTGATATCACAAAGGCTGAACAAGCACCTGGACGAAAACAAATTGTTCCCAGAAGAGTAGAAAGGATGCCGCAAAGGCTCATATGGCTGTAAAGATCAACTAATGATTAATAAAGCCATAACTGAAGACAGCCACAGAAAGAAGAAAGGCCTCAGTATGGCCTGGATTGACTACAAAAAGGCGTTTGATAGCATCCCCCACACATGGATCCTCGAAACACTAGCCATTAACAAAGTAGCACCAATAATCATAAAATTCATAGAGCACTCTATGAATAAATGGCAAACAGTCCTACACCTCCAAACAAAAGAGGGACTCATGAAAACCGAAGACATCCCCATTAGAAGAGGAATATTCCAGGGAGACACGCTCTCTCCACTCCATTTCTGCTTGGCACTGTCACCTCTATCTGATATGCTAAATAGAACTGGATGCGGATATAAATGTTACGGCAAAACGATCAGCCACCTTTTATATATGGATGACCTAAAACTATACGCTGCAAATGACAAACAGCTGGAAACACTATTAAAGACAGTTCATGGATTTACCAAAGAAATAGATATGAAATTTGGATTAGAAAAATGCGCCAAAGTAAGCATGAAAAGAGGAAAACTAGTTAAGAGTAACAACATCACACAAGATAAAACCAATGAAATAAAAGAATTAGTCCGAAGCCAAACTTACAAATACTTAGGAATCCATGAACTAGATAAGACACAACACACACAAATGAAAGAGAAAATAAAAGAAGAATATTATAGACGAGTTAGATCAATACTAAACACAGAGCTCAATGCTAAAAAGAAGATAATAGGTATCAACACTTTAGCTGTCCCAGTTATAAGTTACAGCTACAATATCCTAAACTGGACACGAAATGAACTGACCAAAATAGATAGGAAAGCAAGAAAAATAATGACAGGATCTAGGATGCATCCCCCAAAATCTGACATAGAAAGACTATATATACAACGTACAGAAGGTGGTAGAGGCCTTATACAGCTGGAAAACTACTATAAAATGACCAAAAATATCTACTTCAGAAGGAAGGAAAACTGATCCAGATAGCGGCAAAACACGAGCAAAACAAAAAACTATTCTCGGTATTTAAGGAAGCTGACAAATACAAACAAGAAATCATACCACCTAATAAACACGAAGAAGAAGAAAAAGATGAAGAAACAACAAAAGCTATAAAACAAATGAAATCCAAACTAAAAATAGAACAGCAACGAACCATGATAAAACGATGGCAAGAAAAGCCCCTTCATGGTAAATACTGGACTAAACTAAACGCAAAAGAAATAGACAAAGAAAAATCCCAGCAATGGTTGAGAAGCTCAGGAATCAAAGCAGAAACAGAGGGATTTTTAATTGCAGCACAACACCAAAGCCTCCCCACCAGAAATTAACCAAAAACATGTAATGAAAAGAAATATTACAAGTAACTGCAGAATATGTGGAGATGGACAAGAAACAATAAATCATATTATCTCTAGCTGCCCAGTCCTGGCTAAGAAGGAATATATTCACAGACATGACAGAGTTGGAACCTACATACATTGGAAGCTATGCCAACATTATGGAATAACAACAGAAAAAAGATGGTATAGGCACACACCAGAAAAGGTCACAGAAAACGAGAAAGCAACCATACTCTGGGATATGCCGATACACACAGATAGAGAAATAAGGCCAACAGACCAGATATAGTTTTCAGAGACCATGAAGAAAAAAATGCTTTCTAATTGATGATCAATACCGGCTGATGACAACGTGTCTCTAAAAGAAATGGAGAAACTCTCAAAATACGAAGACCTGGAAATAGAGGTAACTAGAATGTGGAATCTGAAAACAGAAACAATTCCTATCATAGTAGGTGCATTAGGCATGATAAAAAAATATTCAGACAAATACATAACAAAAACACCAGGACTTACAAACACATATAACATACAGAAAATTGCACTACTAGGCACTGCACACATCCTACGCAGAACACTTTCCATACAATAACCATCAGAGCATCACAACAAATCACAGCACATACCCAAGGCACACAGAGCTGCGCTCGGTAGTGAAGTGAAAGCACGCTATAAAAATAAAACTACTGAATAATAATAATAATAATAATAATAATAATAATCTTTCCTACTAGAAGCACAAAGCTTCAAATTTAGATGAAGGGATTAAGTGGATTACATCGAGCCCAGTGCGTAACGGATACTTATTTAATCGATCCCAGAAAATAAAGGGCAAAGTCAACCTCAGGGGGATGAACTTACAATGTAGCGACGGATGAAATACGACGAAGAATTTCGTCCAGTACGCTAAGGATCCTGCCAGCTCGCCACCTAAATAATAAAGATAAAATTTAAAATAATAATAATGTTAATAATAATAATAATATAATAATAATAATAATAATAATAACAACAACAACAACAACGGCAACAACGACGACAACGAAGACGTCGACGACGACAATGACGATGACGATGACGACGACGACGATGACGACGACGACGACGACGACGACGCCGACGATGACGATAATGACGATGACGATGACGACGATGACGATGAGGACGATGAGGATGATGATGATGACAATGACGATGATTATGATGACGACGACGACGACGACGACGATGATGATGACGACGATGACGATAACGATGAAGACGACGACGACGACGACGATGATGATGATGCTGATGATGATGATGACGACGATGATGATGATGATGATGATCTTTTCTTCTCTAGGCACAAGGCACAAAATTTCGGGGGACGGGACTAATCGATTACATCAACCCCAGGGTTTCACTGATACTTAATTTATCTACTTGGAAATGATGGAAGGCAAAGTTGACCTCGG
Organism: Octopus sinensis; assembly: GCF_006345805.1. Lineage (NCBI taxonomy): Eukaryota > Metazoa > Mollusca > Cephalopoda > Octopoda > Octopodidae > Octopus > Octopus sinensis. The sequence continues at coordinate 78,391,729 of NC_043001.1, forward strand.
GAGAATTTGAGCTCAGAACATAAAAGACAGACGAAATACCGCTAGGCATTTCGCCCGGCGCGCTAAAGATTCTGCCTACTCGCCGCCTTAATAATAATACTAATACTAATACTACTACTAATAATAATTATTGAACATTTCAAATGTAAAAATCAGAAAATCAGAAAAGACGTAGAGATACAAAGAAACAATATATACATAAATAACGACGATATATCTGGAGAATACTATATATATATATACTATATATATATATATATATATATATATATATATATATATATATATATATATATATATATATATATATATATCTCCACTAACCCCTATACGCTTCCTACACCACTCACATCTCTAATCCAGAACTACTTACCTCCCTTACAAATAATCTTTTTTCTCGGGAACTATTAGACCTGACACCGTGTATTAACCGGTGTTGTTCAAAGGATGAATAGCTTTGCGTAACCATGGGCCGTTTTGTAGTCTTACTTTATTATAATCTTATAATCATCTATTAATAATGACTTTTATTTATTGTATTACTACCTCAGTCAATCTAAATATATATATTTGTCGTTACCTGTCATAAATAGCCTTTTTTTATTTGCAATGTGCATTTTCGTTGATTTTTCATATTTTACACTTACATTTCCGCGTGTATTTTATATTTTCTTTTCGTAACATATTTACTTATATATATATATATATATATATATATATATATGCACATATATATATGCATATACATTTATATGTATATATATTCATACACACATGCATATATGTATATATGAATACATATCTATCTATTTATCTAACTATCTGTCCATGTATTAATATATATATAATCATATATATATATATATATATATTATATATATAATATATATATATATATATAATTATATGCCTCAAACAATATCAGAGACTGGGTGTAATTGTTGATGACGATCTCAGTTGGAGTGCACACATCAACAAGAAGGTCGATATAGCTCGTAGGATGAGTTCCTGGATCTTAAGAACTTTCCGGTCTAGAGAACAAGGTGTCATCATACCAATTTTTTTCCTCCTTTGTACGGCCACACCTTGAATACTGCTGCCCACTGTGGTCTCCCCATACAAAACATCTCCAGAATTGAGTCACCCCAGAGGGCACTCACTAAACGAATTGAAGGCATGGCTGCTCTCGATTATTGGGATCACCTTAAAGCCTTGAAACTTTACTCCCTCCAGCGTCGCCGTGAGCGGTACATCATTTGTACGATGTGGAGAATATACCGCCAACTTTGCCCAAACGACCTTAACATTAGCTTCAAGGTTCATCCAAGACTGGGACCACGAGCCATACGTCCCCTGCCCAATTCAAGATCACAACATACATGTACACTGCAACATAATTTCTTTTCCTCAACAGGCCCTTCCCTATTTAACACAGTCCCTAGGGAGATCAAACAGGAAAAGGATCCCATCAACTTTAAACGGAGTCTGGATAGATTCCTTCAAAGAATACCAGATAAGCCACCCATAATTGGATACAACTCACCCAACAAGAACTCACTACTTGAACAAAACTTGATACAACTCACCCAACAAGAACTCACTACTTGAACAAAACTTGACTTAAACAGGATTCGAATAATCCTATCAGGTGGTGCTATTAAGTTAGACATGGCCTGGACCAATCTTTGGTCGAAACATATCTAAGTTTATCTAAGTTTATATATATATATATATATATATATATATATATTATATATATTAATATATATATATATATATATAATAATATATATATATATATTTGTGCATATACATATATATATATATACGTATAAACATGCATACATGCATGCACACATACATACATCTAACTGGATATATATCTATGTATGTATATATACATGGATACATGTACGTTCAAATATGAGTAATATGCGCATATACATGTGTGTATGTACATGGTCATGACTGCGTGTCTCAATGTGTGACTGCGAATCTGAGTTTTAGTCTGCCGACGCAATAATATTTCGAATAGATAAATTAAATTTTTGCTATTATTTTCCATCGGTATTTTCAAACACACACACACACACACACACACACAAATACAGAGGTAAACACACACACATACACACGCACACACACACACACACACACTCACACACACACATATATATATATGTATATATATATATATATATATATATGCAACTTACACGTTCTTTCATGTGCTAAATCTAAAGAAATTTCTTTTTATAACATAATGCATCGCAGTGGATGAAAAGTTACTTTTCAAGCCATGGCACGTATATTGGTAAAGCCTACATCGCTAATAGAAAAATAACAGGTAACAGAAACACATAGGTCTATGTAGTCTAAGCTTTTAAGCGTGTGTTGTGTGTTGTGTGTGTGTGTGTGTGTGACTGTGCATCTATTAGTCCTAGTATGTGTGTGATTAAGAGTTCGTTTTAAGGATTTGTTTGTTTATGCAATGTTGACGAATTAAAATCTGAATTGCTATGAAAAGTTGAGATAGAGGGTCCCCCCGCCAAAAAAAAAACCAGGAAGAAAAAGTCACCGTAAAGAGTTAAAATAGAAGTGGATTTATAGAATTAAAGACGCATTGATATCCACAGAAAGATATACAGTCATATATTTATACATAGTCACATGCATATGTTTGTATAAATGTTTCTGAGAAATATATTTACACGCACACACACACACACATACACACACACGCACACACACACGCACACACACACGCACACACACACACACACATATATATATATATATATATATATATATATATATATATACATAAAGTAAAACGTGGGTGTGTGTTATGTATATATGGTTGCTTGTGTCAGTGGATAAATGTGAGTATATACTGAAAATGAAAACGCTTATAAATTCTTATTTAAATAGATAGCAAGTTTCTTAAAGTATAAATAAAAGATTTAATGCATAAAGAAATATATTTTTAATGTAGGTATGGAATATTAATAATTTTATATATGTTTACTTCGATGTGATTTGAGAAACATAATCAAAATGATAAACAGAAAAATACGCGTCGGTGACGTTGGCTTTGTTGTGTTGGACACGTAAGAGAATGTGTAGGAAGGAGAGGGAAAAGTGTTAAAAATAAGTATAATATTACATATCAAATATTTAAACATACATAAAGCTATATATACATATGTAAATATATATATATTGTGTGTGTATATGTGCGTATATTTGCTTAAACTGCAAACTAATACAGCGAATGTTCGTGGTGTTCAGTGGGGTTCATTATGTTGCAGATGATGATGATGATGATGATGATGTTGATGATGATAGAGCTTGATGGTACTGACACGTATTATTGCAAAACTTTCTTGTGCATTCTTCCATCAACAGTTTTATGCAGGAGTTAATGTTCCACCCAAAACCGTTATTACTTGTTCATGAAATCATCACTAAATGACATATAGAACAGCTATAGTTAAAAAATAGTCATATATGTCAGTGTCTACATATTAACGTATTTTTTTTTATAAGTGCGACTGTGTGACGGTGGCCAAATTGAAGAAATTTTCGCAAGAACATCGAGAGGGGATACAAAGTATAGCACCAAATTATCTTCAATATGCGATGGTATCAAAAATTTCTGTAGCATCCCAACAGATGGCACCACATATTTGCGTGCACAGTACGAGCTAACAGTGACCTTCATAAGGCAGTGTGCTGAGTGACATCACTGTTTTTAGCATGCAAGTTGTGAAATTTGTGTTTTTGTGTATGCTGTAATCAGATTTTTTCATGCGCAGGAACGAAGAACCCTCTGCGGATTTCCATCTCTTCCCCATGATGAAAACGCAGCTTAAAGGTCGCCGTTCTAACGACGAGATCTCTAGTTGTCGAGACCCAGAGCCAGTGGCTGTAGGCCCTCGACTCGCTTACCGAAAACGACCTCTTGGCCGGATTCCAAACCTGGCAGGAAGGCTGGGACCGATGTATTGTCTGTTTCAAAGTAGATGGTGTTTAAAGTTAAGTAAATAAGTCATTTTCTATTAAACATTTCTAGTCCGGGAACCATTTCATACTCACTCGTATATGAAGTTAGACTAAAATAATTATGTTACAGATTAAGTAAAAACAATTTAATAGAGTTAAACATAGGCTTAGGGATAACTGTGTTATTAAGAGACTCGCTTTATTTGCAGCAGTGTAGTTGCGGATTTAGTTTGACAGCACGCCGACTTAAGAAAATATACTCTACTGCGTATTATATATATATATATACCCGTGGGCTAACAACAGCTTGTAGGCTAATGGAGTAGACGGAAACTACGCAAGAAAACCCGTTGCGTACGCCCGTGTACATATTTATCTATACATGAGTGTATGTGTCAGTTTGTGTGTATATATATAAACAGAATAAGGTCGTTATTTAAAATAACGATAATATCCAGTAGCCAGCATAGAGAAAATACACCATATAGGTTATCATTATTAGTAAAGTCATGTATCATTTCATCCGGGCTGTATGAATACATGACGTGGTTTTAGAGTCAAGTCAAGTTTTGATTGCTATATCTAGCATGGTAGTATCCCTTTTGATACTAATAATTATAATTTTAATAATAATAATTATCTATAAGTTTTTTATTTATTTATTTATTTTTTTTTACCATACTGGCCACTCCATATGATCGGTTATTTTAAACAACAGTCTATTGTCTTTTTATATAAATATATATTCACTTCGTCATTTTATACATTGCGGTGATATTTCTGTCCATATAGCACATAGATTGGTCGAGTATATACGTTAATATATATGTATAATTACCTGCGTATATGTAAGTATTCGTATGTTGCATGCATGTATATATATATATATATCTATATATATATATATATTATATATATATATAATATATATATATATATATATATATATTATATATATATAATATATATATATATATATATATATATATATAATATATATATATATATATATATAATAATATATCTATATATATCATAATTATATATATATATATATATATGTGGGAGGCGCAATGGCCCAGGGGTTAGGGCAGCGGATTCGCGGTCGTAGGATCGCGGTTTCGGTTCCCAGACCGGCGTTGGTGAGTGTTTATTGAGCGAAAACACCTAAAGCTCCACGAGGCTCCGGCAGGGCATGGTGGTGATCCCTGCTGTACTCTTTCACCACAACTTTCTCTCACTCTTTCTTCCTGTTTCTGTTGTACCTGTACTTCAAAGGGCCGGCCTTGTCACTCTCTGTGTCACGCTGAATATCCCCGAGAACTACGTTAAGGGTACACGTGTCTGTGGAGTGCTCAGCCACTTACACGTTAATTTCACGAGCAGGCTGTTCCGTTGGTCGGATCAACCGGAACCCTCATCGTCGTAACCGACGAAGTGCTTCCCATAATATATATATATATTTGTAATTATGTAATAATGTTGGTATATCTCACTCATGAGGCAGGGCATATTTATGCATCGCAAGAAATCGAGATCTGACATTATCCATTATTGTTTTGCTAGTTTATTTGTTCATTATATTTTCACCTGCGCTGTACGAATACATGATGTGGTTTTAGAGTTACGTTTTGTATGTATATTTATGTATAGGTATGCATGTATGTATGTATATGTATGTATGTATAGGTATGTATATGAATGTATGTATATACATATAGTTTGATAGATAGATATAGATATACAAACATTCATATATACGCTTGCGGCCAAAATGTGCAGAACGGCATTGTTTTCGTCAGAAAAGTAGATATAATTTTTTATCAAAGTTGTTTTATATTCTATAAATTTTACAGACAATAAATACGATATTATTTGTTATTGTCTGAGATTTTGGTGTGATTTGAGAGGATAATACAAAAGTCATGAATGATTTAGTGATTTACTGCAAAACCCATGCCGGCCAAAATGATCAGAACGGTTGCTTTTACTCCGTGTTTTATTATATTGAACCGGCGAACTCTAATGTTTTGAATTTGTTTACTTGACGGTTTATTTACTAAACATTAGTAAGAATATCTGCAGTGTACTTTGTTTATATAATGTCACTTACTCCGTTACCAATTCGTCAGCAGATTATTAAGCTTCGAAAGAAGGATAATTTAAGTATTGGGTCTATTGCAAAGATTGTTAACAAGTCAAAAAGTGTTGTTCATGATATTCTTAAGGTCTACGATGATTGTGGTTCGTGTGAAGCAAGAAAGTCTACAGGTAAGCCAAGAAAAACGACCAAGTGAGAAGATCGTGCTATGGTAAAGTTGGTTAAAAAGAACAGATTTAAAACTGCTGCTGCTGTTTCTCGGGAAATGAGCATTGTACTGAAGAAAACATTATCTCGAAAAACTGTGTCTCGTCGTTTAGTTGAATATGACCTACAAGCAAGAGCACCTGCAGTGAAACGACTGATCAGCTCCAAGAATAAAAAGTGTCGTCTTACCTTTGCAACCGAACATGAGTTATGGTCTCAAGAAAAATGGCAAACGGTGCTTTTCAGTGATGAATCTAAGTTTATGTTATTTGGCTCAGATGGGAAACGGTGCTTTTCAGTGATGAATCTAAGTTTATGTTATTTGGCTCAGATGGGAAAAGGTTCGTCGAAAAGTAGGTGAAAAATTGTCGACTAAATGCCTTAAGACTAGTGTTAAATTCGGTGGAGGAAGTGTCATGGTTTGGGGGATGATATCTGGAGATGGTGTGGGCTCTTTGGTGCGATTACATGGAAGGTAAAATGCAGGAGTTCATAAACAAATTGTAAAAGATCATGTCTTGCCTGTGCTGAGAAATTCAACTAAGCGACCACCCATATTCATGCAGGACAATGCCCCATGTCACAAGGCTAAAGTGGTCATGAACTTCCTCAAGGCTGAAAAGGTTATTGTTATGGATTGGCCTGCTCAAAGCCCAGATCTCAATCCTATTGAAAATGTGTGGAATATTCTAGGAGGGCGTTCGAAAGCCAGATATCCTAAAACAACCGAGCAATTATGGATGCCCATCAGGAAGAAAATTGAATAAGTTCACCCAGCAAGAAATTGAAAATTTAGTCTCCTCATGCAGTCGAAGATGTCAAAGTGTGATTACAGCTAAAGGGCTTCACGCTAAATATTAAATAATTCAGTATTCTCTGTCATTTTTGATTATTTTGTTATTTTTTCAACCGTTCTGATCATTTTGGCCGGCATGGGTTTTGCAGTAAATCACTAAATCATCCATAACTTTTGTATTATCCTCTCAAATTCACCAGAATCCCAGACAATAACAAATAATATCATATTTATTGTCTGTGAAAATTATAGAATATAAGACAACTTTGATAAAAAAAATTATACCTACTTTTCTGACGAAAACAATGTCGTTCTGAACATTTTGGCCGCAACTGTATGTATATATATATATATATATATGCTTGCATATATACATACATGCATACTCACATACACACACACATGTATACATGTGAGATCCTGATATGTATACAGGACGTAATGTAATTTATATCTGCATCACTTCCTGTTGACTTTCGTGTGTGTTTATATGTGTGTATATAGATATACATATACATATGCATACATACATACATACAAACATATATATATATATATACGAGTTACGGAATTGAGTAGGAAAAACCCAGGCAATATATGTTCCATTGCGTTTAGAACCTCAAAATTAATAAAGTGCAAGCGCGGTGTATACCGCTGGATACTCTTGAGTCCAAAGATATCTTGATGAGATTAAAGGCTACATTCTAATTTCATAATCTTTGCGTCAACTAATACCTCCTTGCGACAATGTAGGCTTTACTCTACACCTCGCTTGGATTTTACCACTTCTGATTTTGTACTCGCTATGAAACATATACAGCCCGGATTCTTTTATATTCTATTCCGTAATGCTTGCATTCTTTTTCGCGCTATCGTTAACACTGGTCGCCTACCGTGGAATCTGAAAATAATTTTTCCTGCTCATCGTTCTGCGATAAACAAAAATAATCCACGACCTTCCGTCTCAATAAACCACCATTGTTCTTGAAAGCTGTTTCTTAATATTAACTACGGATTGGTTGAAGCTATCTTTCTTACTACACCTCGATCCCTGGATCTTACATTTTACACACACACACACACACACACACACACACACACACACACACACAACACACACAACCACATATATATATATATATATATATATATATATATATATATAAGCAAAACATTCAAACACTAAGATTTGAAATATGATATCACTACTGTTAATATCATATTTGGATAAAGTTTAAAACTGATAGTATCAACGGCAGTAACATAGGTGGATCGCAGGCAAAATAGCATTATATAGCTATGAATTATAAATTTGCATGAAGCATAATGATGCTTGAAAAAGGATACAACTGCTCGAAATAATAGCTAAAGTCTTAAATTAATCCACCGTACAGCACCACGATAACAGAGAAAAAACAGTATGCGCGGAAAACGGAGAGAATTAATATATTCAATAGCGCAAAATAAAATATTATGCAGTTTAGGACTTCCACATACACGGGTTTCGGCTTTTGGGTATTTAATCATTGGGCCCCTTTAGTGTGAATCACCTTGTAAGAATTCTTGTTGTTGTACGGTGGATTAATTTAGGACTACCTGCTTCTTGCTACCAAGCCCTCACAACAGTAAATAAGAAAAACAGACAGGAAAAATGTCCCTTGCATATGAAAACTATGGAAATATTTTTTAAAAACATTTCATTTAAATTTTCCACAATATAATTTTTTTTCATGCTTTATTCTAACTTTAAATAGTCGCAAAAACTGAAACCGGTACTAAAATGTTCTTCATGATAGAATTATTTTAGCATTTTCTACCTTATCTAATCAGTTAAGATCAGAAGCCATGAGAGCCACTGTCTGGTATTGTATCAGAGCATATTATTGTTATTAATGTTATTATTATTATTATTGTTATTATTATTATTATTATTATTATTATTATTATTACTATTATTATTATTATTATTATTATTATTATTATTATTATTATTATTATTATTATTATTATTATTATTATCATGATCATTATTATTATGATCATTTTATTATTATTATTATTTTCATTATTATTATTATTATGATTATTATTATCATTATTACTATTATCTATAGATGTGAGAACGGAGAAGATGTGAAATGTCATAATCAGATCATTTAAGAAACATATAACGTGGCTCTCTTTGCATAAGTAGATGCACCTGTGTCTTTGGTTGAATTACTTTTTACCTATTCACGCAGTCATTTAAGAATGTAAAGTATCTCTGGCGTCAGTGTCTGCCGTGTCATTATGCGTTTGTGTGTTTGCTTGTTTTTATATATCTCTGCCCTCTAACCCCACACGTAGCTACCAACAGATGGTATCCTCTACTGTCCAAGACCTCATCTCGTCCTCCCGTCTCCCCCGCACCGCATCCAACCTAATTGTGCGAACCCCACGTACCCCCACCATTTACTTCCTCCCCAAAATCCACAAACCCAACAACCCTGGCCGCCCCATCGTCTCCGCCTGTAACTGCCCCACGGAGCTCATCTCTAAATACCTCGACCGTGTCCTTGCCCCCCTAGTGGCATCTCTTCCTCCCACATCCACGATAGCAACCATGCTCTCCGGCTTTTCAACCTTTTCTCCTTTCCTCCCGGCCCCTCCAAAATCCTTTTTACTATGGACATCCAAAGCCTCTATACTGTTATCCCTCACCACGAAGGACTGCAGGCCCTTCGACACTTTCTTGACCTCCGCTCTAACCCTGTACCTGACACCTCCACACTCATTCGTCTGGCCGAACTTGTCCTTACTCTGAACTGCTTCTCGTTCGCGGGCGAGTTCTACCATCAGATCTCGGGAGTGACCATGGGAACGCGAATGGGCCCCAACTATGCGAACCTGTTCGTTGGCTATGTTGAGGCCCAAATATTCTCTAATTTCACTGGTCCCACTCCTGAACTATATGGTCGTTATATTGACGACATTATCGGTGCCACCTCACTCTCCCGCGAACATCTAGATTCCTTCCTCTCTTTCGTCCAATCTTTCCATCCAGCCCTCCAATTCACTTCCACTATCTCCAACACCTCTGTCTCCTTCCTCGACATTTCGGTTAGCATTCTTCACTCCACTCTTACCACCTCCATTAACTACAAACACTCATACCTCAACTTCTCTTCCTCCCACCCAGAACACACCAAGCTTTCCATCCCCTATTCCCAATTCCTCCGTCTACGTAGGCTCTGTAGTGACGACCATGACTTTGAGACTCAGTCTCAACGTATGGCTCACCACTTCAACCTACGTGGATACCCCCTCACCACTATCCACACCGCCCTTGCCAGAGCACGGTCCGTGGACCGTGTATCTGCTCTCTCTCCCCGACCCGCCCTGTAGTCTCCCGCCTCCCTTTTCCCTCACTTACCACCCCACGACCCTACCTCTCCAACGCACCATTCTTCGAGCTTTCCGTCATCTCCAGTCCGACCCGTCCACTTCACACCTCTTCCCTAACCGACCCCTCCCCTCTTTCAAACGAGCCCACAACCTTCGAGACCTTTTGGTCCATAGCTCCTTCCCTGACCCTACCTCCCAACCCGGCTCGTTCCCCTGCTCCCGCCCACGTTGCCGCACTTGCCCTTACCTCTCCAACACCACCCGCCTCACTAGCACCCACCATCGACCCTATCCCATCATCCACTCCTTCACCTGCACCTCCAGCAATATTATCTATTGCATCTCTTGCTCTCTCTGCAATTCCTTGTACATCGGACAAACGGGACGCCGCTTGGCTGACCGGTTCGCGGAACACCTTCGTGACATCCACCTTGCGAATGACACACCGGTCTCACGCCATTTCCGCTCCACCGGTCACTCCTTGCAACACCTATCTGTGTTCGGTTTGTCCTTACACAGAGGCCATCCGGATTCCCGTTTGCGCCTAGAACAGGAATTAATCTTCTCTCTTCGCTCTTATACGCCATTTGGTCTCAACTCTCCCCCCTCCTCATCTAACCCACTCTCCCCCCTCCTCACCTATCCTTTCTCCCCCGACCCTACTTCAGTCCTTTCACCCCTACCCCCCTTCCCTTCTTCCCTCTTTCTCCCTCCCTCTCCCCTTCCCTCTGCTCCTCCCTCACTCCCTCTCTCTCCCTTCTCTCTCCCCCTCTCCCTCTTTCCTCCTTCATCCCCCTCCTCACCTTCTTCTCCCCCATCGTCTCCTCTTCCCCTTCCTTCCCCCCTCTTCTTCCCCTCCCCTTCTACCCCCTCTTCCCCCTCCCCCCCCCCCTCTTCTCCTCACTACACCACATGACTTTACACATCACATCACATATGATGTGCCATACTAATACACACACCACTAATACATACTAATACGTACTAATACATACTAGTACATACTAATACTTACACCAACCCTATACATACACACGTCCAGACTCCGCATACGCACTTATACTCTCTCACACACACACACACACACCTATACATACCAATACGTACTAATACATACTAATACATACTAATACATACACCAACCCCATACATACGCACGTCCAGACCAATCTTACGCACTAATACTCTCTCATACACACACACACACACACACACCCTTATACATACTAATACATACACCAACCCTATACATACACACATCCAGACCCCCTCCCACGCACTTTTAGCTGGTCCCTCAACCCTTTTATCAACCCTATTATCTCCCCTTATTTCGCTCTCGCGTCTCATGTTTGATCTTTGACCTCTGGCCGAAATCAGATCGCCATGTTGATTCGTTAGCTACTGCACGCATTTTTTTCTCTCCTTCTTTCTGTGTTTTTCTCTCTCTGTGTATCTTTCTGTTGAAGAGCGTAGGCTCGAAACGTTAAAGACTTGTTTTATTTATATTTCCTGAGCGCCCTACTAATACAATTGTTCGTTTGTTTTCCACCTGCCTTCGTCTTCTGTTTATTTTCATAAAGCTTCCCGTTATATATATATATATATGTGTGTGTGTGTGTGTGTGTGTATGTGTGTGTGTGTGTGTGTGTGTGTGTGTGTGTGTGCATGTGTGTGTGTGTGTCCGTCCTTGTGAGAGTTAATGTTGTACGTTTACCAGAGTATATAACCGACAAGGAGTACAGAGTCTCGCGAACATTTTCAGGACTGACGGTAGCTATTGTTGGAATGGTTTACTGCTACTACTACTACTACTACTACTACTAACTACTACTACTACTACTACTACTACTACTACTACTACTACTACTACATACAACCATGTTTCTATGAACAAAATAATCAATCTTTTTAAAACTGTGAAATCGTTTAAAAAGCAAATAAAATGCAAAAATGAAAACAATTCCTTCTTAAAAATTAGAAATAATAAGAGATGATTAAAGTTTAATACATCTATCCTTTTGAAACACTACAAATATAGGAAAAAAACAACGACCCTTGAAGATGAAGCAAGCGAACATTTATAATTCATTCCGTAGTCTACAATACTTTGAACGTAGACCACCGTTAGCAATATCCAAGGCCGTATTTCTGGTTGTACAAAGAAAATACGTGTTTCTTCCTTACGTATTAAATCTTAAATTTGAAAAAGAAAGATATTAAGTACTCTGCATGCACTGATTTTAGTTCTTGAATCTTGGCGGGGTGTGAACTCGGGGAGTAAATCCTGGAATAACTAACTCTAGACATTTTGATTTTGTAGGAAGAATATAATACGATATCAGTGGTATGATAATAAAGATAATTATGGTGATGATGATGATGACGACGACGACGATGATGAGAAGGAGGCAGAGGTGCAATATTCTAGAATATCGATGATGTTGGTAGTCGAGTTGAGGGTCATTTCCGATACTCTTTATTTTTTGGTAGATTTACGAATACTGTTGTTCTGATCTGTGGTTATTTGCAATTACGGTAATTTGTTTGTAGTATGAATATTTGTGGTGTAAGTGATATCGCTATTGACTGAACGGTAATGGTCTTACTGGTGGGTTTGGTATGATAGTAATGCTGGTTTTAGTTCTGGCGATTGTAGTGGTCATCATGATGATAGTATTGTCGGTTGTTGTATTCAGATTTACATACAAATTAAGAAGAATACCGATGATGATGATGATGATGATGATGATGATGATGATGATGAAGGAGTGGGGATGGTGGTGGTGATAGTGGTCATGAGTGTGATAATAAAAACGTTGGCCTTTTTCTTTATGTATTTTATCAAAAGAGCATCACTGAGGGAACTTTCAAAGACGGTGTACAAAACCATTCGTGACTTTACACTGTGTATGTATCATAAAACGCAGGAAGAAACATAAACGTAAAATAAGCTATGAGTTTTCTTATGGACGAGAAAAGAACATCATAGGACCTGGATTACTTTGATGACTAATGACTATTGACAACTCCTACTTCTGATTGTTGAGTCAGCTTCATACTAATGCACCTTCGATATAACCGCTTATCTTTCAGCTCCACTTTTCTTTTCATGTGTTAATAGAAATCGTTATTTTGAAGGAAGTGGATAATTTCTGATTACATTCTTACAAATGACGCCAAGCTCATTAAATGCTTCGTCAAAGCCATTATACGGAATAAAACTATCTATTGTTTCTTATTATTACCATGTGGTGAGGTGATCGTTGCCTCGCCCAACAACCGAATCTGTCCTTCACACGATAAATCCTGTTGGATGTAATTCTACATTGTATCATTGTTCTAGTATCGAAAGTATTGATAGAATATGGTCCGTGATAGCAGATATTTCAATCACGTAATAATGCCATAAAGCTATCTTTATATCCAACTTAATGCGTATCTTTTCTTTGGGCACAGAATAATGCGTTTTCTACCTTGAGAGGAAATCTCATAACAACGCAAGGTGCGAAAAAGCACTCATAATCATATTGTTAGAGACGAAAATTATCTGCTACAGGCGCCAGTACTGTCATATCACGTGATTTCAACCTACCGGTTTTCTTCAGTGAGAGAAGTCGGGAAGCAGCATAAGAGCCGAAATTCATTTTCAATAATATATACAATTTCAGTATCTGTTCAGGTAATGATATCGCCTGAACAAATAGCGGACTATTCTCGTCTGCCTACGATATAGATATGAGTGTTTTTATGCAGCATATCTCCATGTGAGAAATCCTCACGCGGTAAGTGTATATGTTTGTGCGTGCGCGCATTGTGTGTGAATATGTGTGCATGTATGTATGTTACCTATTACATACATACTTACGTACATATACACAGAAACCATAAATGCAAAATTTACTTATAGACTTCCATATGTTAGTTTAAAAAAAAAATCTTTAATATATTTACAGTGGAGGCACATGGTCTAGTGGTTAGAGCAGCGGATTCGATGTCGAGGGATCGCGGGTTCCAATCTCAGACCGAGCGATATGTGTGTTTATGAGCGAAACACCTAAACTCCACGCGGCTCCGGCAGAAGGTAATGGCGTACTTCTGCTGACTCTTTCACCACAACTCTCTCTCTCTCACTCTTTCCTCCTGCATCTTGTAGCTCACCTGCGACAAACCGGCGTACTGTCCATGTGGGGAACCTATACGCCAAAGAAACCGGGAAACAGGCCCTAATGAGCCAGCCATGGATAGAGAAGGAGCAAACAACAACAACAGCAATATATTTACAACTGTGGTTTCCTAGATGTCTAGTTTGGTATCCATATCAATTTCTTATTCTTTCTCTATGTTGCCAATTACATGTTTGCATACATGACGACTACTTAGATTCGAACTTTTGACTATGCAATATCCAGTAAGCTTACCTATGAGCACCTCTTTTTTAGATTTGATCTATCTATCTATCTATCTCTCTATCTATCTATCTATCTATCTATCTATCTATCTATCTATCCATCTATTCAATGATGTATTTATACATCCATCAATCTAATCACATCTATCCCCATATTAGATTCTTCTGCTGATAGCCACATATTATAGAAGTATATAGTATAACACTAAGAAGAGAACCGACTCTCACATGAACACAGACACACCTGCACACATTCATGTACATAAAAGCATATACATGTATGTATGTATGTATGTATGTATGTATGTATATATATATATATATACATATATAGACGCATATATACATATACGTATGTAAGTGTGTATGTGTATGTACATGTATATATATATATATATATATATATATGTATATGTATATATATATATATATATATATGCGTGTGTGTGCGTATGCGTGTATTTGTATTTTCCACAGATGTATATGTAAAACTAATTTTCCTGCCTCAAGAATTGCTTGGCAATTGTAACCAAATATATACCCGCGCGCGCACACACACACATATATATGTAGGCATATATGTACATACATACAGTGACACGCGCACATTCACTTCACATATGTGCTTATGTGTATGTATGTGGTTGTGTATGTCCCTCTCTGTGCACTAATCCCATGAGCAAGCAGAATTTTGAAAGCCAGGTAACAAAGAATCTGATGCAATTATATTCTCTAAGACATCACCTTATCCTGAACATAAAGCATCTTGAGATATTTCTTTTGCTTTGTCCACTCCATCACCATGGCAACTAGATTTGGCTTCAGCATCTTTTCAATGCCACGTCCAGATAGCTACTCTCCGTTTAATGACTCACGGTTAATGATAATAATAATAATAATAATAATAATAATAATAATAATAATAATAATAATAATAGTCATAATAATAATAAAAATAATAATAATAATAATAATAATAATAATAATAATAATAATAATAATAATAATTATAATAATAATAACAAAAGCAAAAATAATCCGATAATATAACATGCAACAATCACAAGAATATCAAGGGCTACAACAAGAGCAATAGCAGCTGCAGTAACAACAACAACAACGGCTGTAACAGATGAGTTTTAGCCCAGCTTCAATATCAACAAACATTGCAACCACCATAACATCTACAATTTTCACAAGCAGGACTAACAAATCCTGCAGCTCTTGCTGTCACTACTACTACTACTACTACTACTACTGCTGCTGCTGCTGCTGCTGCTGCTGTAGCTGCTGCTGTTGCTGCTGCTGTTTCTGCTCTTGCTGCCACTACTACTACTGCCACTACTACTACTACTACTACTACTACTACTACTACAACTATTACTACTACTACTACTATTACTACTAGTGTTACTACTACTACTGCTGCTGCTCCCTCAGCTCTTGCTGTCACTACTACTACTACTACTACTACTACTACACTACTACTACTACTACTACTACTACTACTACTACTACTACTACTGCCACTCCTGTTGCAATAGCTAGAACATCAGCAGCAGGAATAGTAGTAGCGGGAAACAGCAGAAATATCTAGCAACTGTGACATACTATAAGGGAACAATAATAACAATAACAAAATCAACGGCAATAACAAGAAGAAGAATACAAATGTTAAAATGACCACAACAATAACTGCGAAGAACATTAGGAACAAGAACTAAAAAAATAAAAAAAAAAGAAACTGCAAACACCTAGAAGTAACAAGAACAAAAAATAGCGAAAAAAAAAAAAAAATGCAAACTCGAAGTAACGAACGGTAAAAGTAATCCCATTGAAAACAACATGAAAATCAAAGAACACGAAATCCGGTGATCACAAGAAGGACTACGCAGACAGTGATACAAACAGCAACAGAAACAATTATTACATGCAAAAGTATATAACAAACACAGTGATCATTTTCAGTGGCGAGCTGGCAGAAACGTCAGCACACCGGGCGAAATGCTTGGCGCTATTTCGTTTGCCGTTACGTTCTGAGTTCAAAATCAGCCGAGGTCGACTTTGCCTTTCATCCTTTCAGGGTCGATTAAATAAGTACCAGTTACGCACTGGGGTCGATATAATCGACTCAATCCGTTTGTCTGTCCTTGTTTGTCCTCTCTGTGGTTAGTCTGTCCTTGTTTGTCCCCTTGTGGTTAGTAAAGAAATAGGTATTTCGTCTGTCTTTACATTCTGAGTTGAAATTCCGCCGAGGTCGACTTTGACTTTCATTCTTTCGGGGTCGATAAATTAAGTATCAGTTGTCTACTGGGGTCGATGTAATCTACTAGCCTTTTCCTCCAAAATTTCGGGCTTTGTGCTTACTGTAGGAAAGAATAATCGTCATTTTCATCACCACCATCGCAGAATTCTTGGCCTGCTAGAAATAGCACCCAAATCAATAGCGTGAAGTAACAATGGAGTGATAGTAAATGTATCATTTACAAGGAAGTATTAATGCATGTATATGTTGATTATGATGCCGATGTTCATGATGACATGGACGACAACGACGACAACGATGATGATGATTATGATAAAAATAATAATGATAATGATGTTGATGAGGTTTGCACGATCGTCATGGTGAAAGATTGAAGATGAGGATTATGTGCCTGGTGATGATGATTATGTCGATGATGATGTTGATGACAACGTTGACGACAACGACGACGGCGATGATGGAGGTGATAAAAATGATAAGGATGATGATGATGATGATGATGATGATGATGAGGATTATGTGACTGGTGATGATAATTATGACGATGACGATGACAGTGATGAAGATGGAGCTACTGATGATGATGATGATGCTGACAACGATGATGATAACTAAGATAGTATTGCCGATATGGTTGTGGAGAGAATTGAATAAGAGAATTATGTGCATGGTGATGATAATTATGATGACAATGATGTTGAAGATGGTGCTCCTGATGCTGATGATGATACGTACGACGACGACGACGACGATGACGATGATGACAATGATGGTGGTTGTGGTGGTGACAGCGAAATCGATGGTGTGCACGATGATAATGCTGATTATGACGACGACGACGAAGGCGACATGGTTGATGATGATGATGATGATGACTTTGACGATGAGGATGAGGATGATGATGATGAGGAAGATGATGATAATAATGATGACGACGACAAAAAGCAACGACGATACTTATACTGATGATGATGATGACGATGGCGATGACCATGATAATAATGACGACGACGACGACAACGACGATGTTGATGAAAACGACTGTCGTAAAAATAATAAGACAGAAGAGAATGTGATCCAGAAAAGATTTTATATCAATCAATCCTAACTTCCACTTGAAGTGTAAACTCATTTGACTTGATATCTCTTCACCACATTACATTCCTAAACTACAAATCATTGCATTCTATTTCACAACACTTCGACATTTTAGCGCATATAACTACCATATTTCATTTATTTGAAGGCTACAATTCACAGAACTACACAGCATTGTACAATATTTCTACGCTTCCAGTATTTCCCCATTATACGAACGTACTATAGTGCACTAATTTGATATCTATATCATATTATTTGGCGCCATTTTATCCCAATAGTTCACAATATAATCGCAGGCGTGGTTTTGTGGTAAGAAGTTTGCTGCTCAGCAGGATGGTTCCGGGTTCAGTCCCACTGTATGACACCATAGGCGAGTGTATTTTGCTATAGCCTCCGGCCGAGCAAAGCCTTCCGAGTGGATTTGGTAGACGGAAACTGAGAGGAACTGAAAGAAACATACATACAAAAATATCATGTTTTTATGTTGAAATTCCAATGAAGGAGCTATAGAACTAGGTTAGAAACCAGATCTTTCTCAATTGGCAATAAATTTTGAAAGAAAACTGATTAACGACATACATGCATACATATATATATATGTGTGTGTGTGTGTGTGTGTGTGAGAATGTGAATGTGTGTAACTGTGAGTGCTTCCCACCCCACCGCTTGACATTAGCAGTTCGGAAAAAGAAACTGACAGAATGAATCATAAGCTTAAAAAAGAGCGAAATATATGGAATAAAGACTGGAATCGATTCCTTCCACTAAAACTCTTTTATGCAGTGTTCCAGCTTCGTCGCTGTCCAGTGATTGGAACAAACATAAAACAAAAGTACTCAGAGAGCGCAAATCTCCGCCAAAGCAACACCAACGTCTTCTCAACGATTAGCCAGAGATGATTTTTAGAATGAGAATATCTGAAATAAACTCGACAACTCTCATAAACGAGAATACTACAAATGAATCCGACCGCTCTCAAAAATAAAGCAAAAAAAAAAAAACAGGAAAAATAATCCAGAATATTGCGTTTTCGGATTTAGTTTGCGAGATTTATGACCTTTCCCCAGACATAATAGAATAATCCAGAATCTTTGTCGGGTACATGATCGGTCCCAAAATCTAATCAGTTCGTGCCAATCACGATGACTAACATCCCTAAATGTTTCATCCATCTAGCGGTTCTTGAGATATCTTGTCCACGGACAAACCAAAAAAAAAAAAAAAACACGAATGAAAAATAATACATCCGGCTTCGCTAACATGGAAGTAATGAATTTAATTAGAAAATATCACAGTGCTTCATACATTCGTACGAACAACGCCATCTCATCTACGTCTATATTGCATCATTATTTATACGTTACACTGCTCATCAAACATTTCGTCTTTATACGATATTATCTTTGTTCAATACAGTTTACGATCTTCTGTTGTGAGATTATACGAAGCTCTATTGTTCGAAAATTCCTAAAAACAGTGCTGTTCAAGATAGTGGCAACATGCCTCATTTGTGTGGTGCGGTAATATTTCGGTGTTGTGTGGGGTCTAACAGAATTACTTTTATACAGTTGAATTAAACTCCCAATAAAGTCTCAAGTTTCCGTTTTATTATATATATATAATGCTTTATTTTTATTCTTTTACTTGTTACAGTCATTGAACTGAGACCATGCTGGAGCACCACCTTGAATTGTATTTGTCGGACAATTCGACCGTAGGACTTATTTTTGAACCTAGTACTTATTCTGTTGGTCGCTTTACCGAAGTGATACGTTACGATGGGTTCACAAACACAGACACAAAGACCCACATACATATACATACACACACACACACACACACACACATATATATATATATATATATATATTATATATATATATATATATATATATATACTTGATCCAAACATGAAAACACAAAAAGAAAACACAACGCGAGGACGTGGAACAAGTATAGTATTATTGGACACTCAGGAAAGAAGGAAATACATACATTAATATATATATATATGTATATATATATGTATATATATATATATATATAATATATATATATATATATATATATATATATATATATATATATATATATATATATATATTAATAATACTAAAACTCTAGAGATGTTTGTGTGTACCCGAAATATCTCAGAAATAGTATATTTTATGTTATTTTTTTTATTTGTTTGCATATTTATTTCAATACTTACCTTCGGCAGTGCTGTACAAATTTTTGTGATATGTGTACCTCTGTTTATTAATGAAAACGGTTAAACAGAGTTTTAGCTTGTTATTTCTTGAGGAAAAACACACATGGCTCCCGTGATGTCAACACTCATACTCAGATACAAAACATAAATACATATAATGAATGTCATGGCGTGTCAATCAACGCAAATACACGTCCGCTATCTGTGAGATATATATATATATATATATATATACACATAGTCCTCAAGCTCTCTAAGAAAAAGAAAACGTCGAGTGTTTGATGTATACTATATTTCAATCATTTAGAAATATTTTTAACTGAATTTGATTTCAAAAATGTAAGTTTTTTGTACAGTAAGTAGATATAATTTAGCTTTCTTTAAGCAGACAATATATTAATGTATTTTTAAAAATTATTTTCAAGTGAATGGCGATCTTCCGCTTTGACTCTCAGAACTGTCTTCCGGAGTTCGTTAATTTCCTTTAAAAGTTTTTATTTATTTACTTTTGTTTTCAAGCGAAAGAGAGGAGAAAGTGAAAGATGTATGTACGTGTATATGAAATGGACGTGTGTGTGTGTGAAAAAGAGAGAAAGAGAGAGAGAGAGATAAAGAGAGATGGAGGAAGAGAGAGAAAGGGAGAAAGAGAGAGTTAGTGAAGTGGTGTGTTGTCATGTATACGTACATACATCAATACATGTGTATGTGTGTGTGTCAGAGAGAGAGAGAGAGAGAGAGAGAGAGAGAGAGACATAGTAAGTGAGTGAATGTGTGTGTTCTCATGTATGTGTAAGCGGCTCTCTCTCTCTCTCTCTATCTCTCTCTCTCTGTCTCTCTCTCGTACACATACACACAAACACGTTTATTTTCTATCATATCTACTGACAAGGTTTTGGTCAGCCTGAGGTTATGGTTGAAGACATTTGCCCAAGGTGCCACGCTGTGAGACTGAAACTGGAACCATGTGGCTTGGAAGCAAGGTTTTTCCCACACAGCAATAGAAGTAACAGAATAACTCAAGATGCGACAGTTTCATGCGTAGGTGATTATCACTT
The DNA here is from genome assembly GCF_006345805.1 of Octopus sinensis. NCBI lineage: Eukaryota > Metazoa > Mollusca > Cephalopoda > Octopoda > Octopodidae > Octopus > Octopus sinensis. The sequence goes on from NC_043001.1 coordinate 78,413,264, forward strand.
TCAATATAAATACATACATATATATACATACGTATACATACACACCTACAATCACCCATAAACACAAATACACATACACTCACACATACACACACACATATTCAGTAGTGCTTAGGCATAAGCGCACTTTATGTGAGTTAAATATTTTTGTGGCATATTTCAACTTCTAAAGACAAATTCACTGCAGTTAGAGTGAAGAAAAAGATTTTGCCATACAGTAAAAGGTGTAAAAGCACTTTAACTGTCCAATACTGCCCCTATTGGATTCCCAGACTCGCTTGTAGCTCTTTAGCCGTTACAAGTCTTTTTATTCTTTTATTCTTTTATTTGTTTCAGTCATTTGACTGCGGCTATGCTAGAGCACCGCCTTTTTAGTCGAGCAAATCAAACCCAGGACTTATTCTTTGTAAACCTAGTATTTATTATATCGGTCTCTCTTGCCGAACCGCTAAGTGACGGGGACGTAAACACACTAACATCGGTTCTCAAGTGATGTTGGGAGGGGACAAACACAGACACACAAACATAAACATATACATACATACATATATATATATATATATATATATATATATACATATAGGGAGAGTTTACGAAAACAAACAAAAGAAGAAGACAGGTGGTGTACAAAACAAACAGATGCATTTGTATAACGCTCAGGAATAGAAAAAGTCTTTTACGTTTTGAGCCTACGCCCTTCTACAGAAAGGGACACAGAAAAAACAAGAAGAGAAACAAGCAGAGAAAAAACAAGGAGACATAAAAGTAGAGATAAAAGGAGAGAAAAAATATATATACGACGGACTTCTTTCAGATTCCATCTAACAAATCCACTCATAAGGTTTTTGTGGGCCCGAGGCTAGAGTAGAAGACAATTGTCCTTGATGCCACGCAGTGGGACTGAAAACGGAACCATGTGTTTGGGGAGCAGGCTACTTACCACACAGCCATTTCTGCGTAACTTCTTTTTAGACATTGTGTGCGAAAAGTACGAAAAGTGTATTGTTAGTGTTGAGTGCAAATTTAAAATTGTGGCGCAAACTATGCGTTACTAGTGATTATATTTGCTGATCTGTATTTGCGATTACTCTCTAGGAAAATATAGAATCCTTTGAATACCAAATACATTTGTTGTACGTTACATAATCGATTCTGTAAAAGAGCCGATCTTGCAGAACCTTTAATATAAAATTTGAAGGAAAAAAATAATAAAGAGCTTCATCATGTAAAGCGTTAAATCAATCCCACAACAATATTTTATCAACTCATTAGTAAATTACTCGTTAAGAAATAGTAATTTAGTACATTGGCACATAAACATTAATCAATAAGGAAGAGTTATAGTTCAATCGATTGATCTTAGTTCATCTTCGGTAATTACTTTGTTGACGTCAGTTAAC
>NC_043001.1:78419663-78457163 GCF_006345805.1 Octopus sinensis
ATGGTCATATGATTTTACAGACTCGAGAGCATATACGAGATCAAAGGAGTTTATATTTGATTTGATACGATGTTGGAAGAGAGAGAGAGAGAGAGAGAGAGAGAGAGAGAGAGAGATGGAGTAGGGCAGTGAATAATTGTGAGAGGGAGAGCGATTTTGCTAGCACAACTCCAACCATGTGTGAAAGGAAAACATTTTAGCATGTACCGCTGTTGGTTGATGTCTTCGGTGAACGTCTAGGCAGTGAGTGAACCGAGGGCGGAAGTTTGATATGATCGACTGAATCTTCTTGAAATCAGACTTTTCCTAGATTGCCGTTGTTGTAATTCCTTTGGTAAAAGATCTGCTTGATGTACAAAATTAAAGTAGCGTGGGAGTATCAGAACGAATCAAATCTCGCTCAGAATGATTGTTGAACGTTTTATCGAAATATTTGTGTTGGATTAGATTTTATCAATCTTCGTCATAGCCGGTGACAGACCTAATTAGAAAAGATAGGGATTAATAGATATTATATCTTTACTCCTCCAATATCGTAGTACGGTTGTTATTGTCGACGATAGATAAAGAATACACTATAACAGTGTTATAACAATACAAAATAGAAACAGCTGCAGTAACAAACGCGCAACAAGCGAACAATCTTTTACGAACCAACAATCAATATTTCAAATACACTAACTCGAACTGTAAACTGTACGTGGACTTCAAAGAGCAAACTACGAACTGCCAACTACATCAGACCTCTACAATCTATATGTAAAGGTCCCGTTTATTCTCGTCAGATGGTGTCGTACTCTCGTTACAGCAATAGGCACAGGGTTGTACTACCCTGCACCATCAATTTTCTACTTTGCTACTGAAACGACAACAAAAGAACGTATGAAGCCAACTCTGGAGAGAGCAGTACCTAGAGACTTGCATATGAAGTAGTGAAAGTCGAAAGGAAGCTACGATATGAAGCAATCTTCTCTCATTAAGGACGTGGAAAAGGTACTGAATAACAATTAGGCGGCTACAGTCGGGAACAGCTGTTATCCCTTTCATTCCACGTAGTTAAAGGGTGATGAAATAAGATGTTTTTCTCAGCAACTATTTTCATGTAACCAATTACAACCAGTGTTTTAGTCAGGCTGTTAGTAAATGAACCCACTAACCTCAGCCAGTTTACTGAGCAACAAAAAATAGTATGTTTGGCACCAATCCATTAACGTATCATGGCCCAAAGTTTCTTCGTGTATGTTGTTTCTAAAATTACAATATATTTGCACCATATGCAATATGTGTGTGTGTATGTGTATGTGTGTGTATGTGCTTGTGTGTATATTATTTGTAAATTACGAATAAAATAATGTAATTAAAACCCATGTATTGAAATTCCAGACTCCTTTGCGACTTTCGAGGCACCCTGTGTCAATACATACATATTACTACGAACGAAAAAATTATATTCAGATAATTTCTCGTTCGTACGGCGCGAATTAGAACACTGCTCTCTGGTTTTTCAACCGAAGACGAAAAAATTAATTCCTTGTGGTCACGTAATTGTTTAAAGCTTAGGCGGTATGATTTTGAATCGCTTTTGCGATGTGGGCGAAGTATAAAGACTACTGCCTGCGTGGTGAGATAGTTCGTGCTGGGCATTTGGGCTAGTCCGACAACGTAAAAGGTTTCCCTGAACGGTAGGTGTTATTCTTGAAAACAATGTTGAAAAGTGCTGCTATTGTTCAATATTGTTGAAAATATAGTTTTCATGCGAACATTTTGTCTTGTCTGCATTTCAGTGGATTTGTTGCCCTTTTCCCTTGGTTTGAGCGGGAGAGCGTGTGTTATTATGCAGTCGTATTCCGACATAGTGTCCTATGAGGATGAATTGCTGAGATGCGATGATAGCATCGACAAGGTGATGGAAAGAAAGAGTTTTGCTGCAGTGACTGATAATCCGAGACAGGAGGTACAAATAAGTAAGGAAGATTTGGAGAAATTCGAAGGCTTAATAAAAAGGGAAACGCATGAAATTGTTGTGACCTCGCTACAGGAAGTAAGTCATAGAGTAGAAAAAGAAACAATTGTGTATAAAACATTTGATTTGGAAAAGAAAAGGGTAGAGATTGTATCAGAGGAAAAAATAGAAAAGTGTCTTAAAGACATATGTAGTGATATTACACACGTTATCAGAGGAAGAATGTACACCAAGGTAGAGGTGCGCTTTAAAGCAGAAGAAATGGCCAAGTGTTATTCTATGGCCTCCAGAAATACGACAGAGATGGTGCTCCTCCCAACTTACCTTGGGAGACGTGCCTTCAGGCCAAGGGTGGCTGAGATACCACCGGAAGTGGAAGCTGGCTGGATTATGGCAGCTATTATAATGGGGTTGGAGGATAAAATCCCCATCCTCCAAATGATCAAAGTTCCGCAACGCAACTGGCAAGGGAAAGAGATTGAAATGATCATTCAGACCTCCACAGAAGGGCTAAGTGCTAGAGAATATAGTTAACACCATTTGGATCGGCCAAGACAGAAAATTTAGCGTGTTAGTGGAGGGCAGGAAACCGTGATGTTTCAAGTGTGGTCAGAAAGGCCAGATTAGAGAAGACTGCCCTCCACTACCATCAGTAATACCACTAGTTGGCCCCGGCGAAAAAGGAAAAGAAAAGGTGCAGAAATAAGAGACAGAGAATAGTGAGTGGTTGATGGTGATAGGAGGAAAACGAAGAAAGAGGAAAATTTCACCACTTAAGGGAACCAGTCCACGCCATTCCTCCGCTCCATTCCTTCGAGTCCCCGACTTACCTAGTCCTCCACTGCAAACACCAATCTCCTCACTCCACCCGCCACTATTTCGAACCTTACCCCCGCAGTAACACATGCAAACAAGACATTTTATCAAATCCCCCATCACCCACCCATAAAGAAAAAGAGACTAACCTTGACGATCGATTCGAGAAATAGAAAACTGGTAGTAGAAATTAAAAAATTAAAGTGTGAAATGTGTGCTGGTGGATGAAAGTGATTTCAAAAGGCTAAAATAAAAATTCGGGCCAGATATTGCGGATCTATACAGAGAAGTGTGCATGGATGCATTGCTTCCTGAAGTGGAGTACAACGACATCTTGGAGTATTTGGTTTGATTGATTTTTAAAAAGTATTTGACTTTGGAACATTGTAAGCATTTAAAGGTTCAATGCGACTTCTGGGAATGGGGCTCGAATGATCGTCATTCCATCTTTTCATTTTAACATATTTTCATTTTTCATTCGATTTTACTCCCCTCCCCTCATCCATGTTTTGTATGTCCTGTACTGTCTCATCTGTGTTTTGACCCTAGTAGTTAATTAGAAATAAAGTTCGTGCTGGAAGATGATGTGCGAAGGTCGACGTAATGAAAGTCGACGTGAGCAGATTTTTTATGTAGTAAAAGATAAACAAATTTCTTTTTTAATCAAAAATATACTCTCCTTCATTTTGTACAATGCTCTTGCATCTATGTGGTAGACTTTCAAGGCCCTTCTACCAAAATTCACATGTTTATGACGAAAAGTGCTCCTCCTGTACGATTCTGACCGCATCTCCAGAATTTATATTTTTTCCGACAAAATGATTGTGAAGGATGCTGAATAAATGATAATCAGATGGAGCAATATACGGTGAATATGGTGAGTGGGGCATCGTTTCCCATTCAAACTACTCCAGCCTTTGGACTGTAATCCTTGCTGTATGTGGCCCTGTATTATCCTAATGGAAGAATATCTTTCGTCTTGAAACCAAAGATGGTCGTTTCTCTTCTAGCACTGACTTAAGCCGCTCAAGCTGCTCGCATTAGATTGCCTTTGTTATCGTTTGGTTTGGATTCAAAAGTTCAAAGTGAACTAAACCTTTCCTATCCCACCAAACAGATAACACCTTACGTGAGTGAAAACATTTAGCCTGTGGTGCCGGTGTTTCTGCTTTCCCTATTCACTGTCTTCGGCGCTCGACGTTTTTATAGAGAACCCATTTCTCGTCACCAGTCACTCTTCCTTCTGAAGAAAGGTTCATTCGTGAGACGTGACACTGAAGAAGAGCATACATTCACTCTGCGTGCGATTAGACACGGAAAATTTGTGAGGATCCCATTGACCCAATTTACTGACTTTTCCGATGGCACGCAAGAGTCGATGAATGGTTGAATGACCAAATTCAAGCTTCGCTTCTAGTTCCTCAACAGTTACGATGGGATTTTGTTTCACCAGTGTTTGAAGGAACGTCCTGGTCGAGCTCTACAGATCTTTCGGGATGAGGCCCGTCCATTAGGCTGTAGTTTCCGGCTCGGAATTCCTAGAAGCACTGTTGACACTGGATTACACTTATTGTCCGATCCTAATATCCTGCATTAATATTCCTCGCACTTTTCGTTACGTCGTTGCAATAATTGAACTCATAAAGCAAAATATGCCGAATATGATCCTTTGTCACTTCCTTTATGGCTTTGAAAAAATAACTGTTAAAATCGAACTGCATTCTTCAAAACTTACACTAAGAATAAACACAAGGTCAAATTACTACCTGCTTTTATAACAAGTTGATGCAGGTAGTTTGTCCCGTCCCTGTCCGACTTTTAGTTCAGGCAACTGAAAAAAAACCCCACATCATTTATGGAATGACCCAGTATATAAATTCATACGTCTACTACGGCTGTTGCTACATTTTCCCCTTTCTCTTCCTCTTCCTCCTAATCATCTTCCACCTCCTCCTCATCATCATCCTATTGCTACTACTACTACGACTACTACTGCTGCTGCTGCTAATACTACTACTACTACTACTACTACTACTACTACTACTACTACTGTTACTACTACTATTGTTACTGCTGCTGCTGCTGCTGCTGCTGCACCTTCTGTCATCACTGTTGCTGCTGCTGTCACCGATGCCGCCGCTAATGTTGGTTCATGTTTTAGTGCTGATAACAAAAAAAAAGAATTATTTCGACAAAACTTGCAAAAATGAAAATAGGAATGTGAAAAATATAGTTTAAACAATCTAATATTTATAAGAAAACAAATGCAAAAAGGTTGATTGGTGGCAGGAGTAAGGATGTGTGTACGAGGGAGTAAGGATGATTGGGAGACATATAAGTAAAGAATAGAGATAGATACATTTAAAAAAGAAACAGACGGATAGCTAGCTAGTTAGACAGATACATATATACATAGACAGATAGACAGACAGATAAGTATATAGTTAGACCGATATATAACAGTGGAATAGTTTTAAATATCTATCTATATATATATATATATATATATGTGTGTGTGTGTGTGTGTGTGTGGTGTGTGTGTGTGTGTGTGCGTGTGTGTATGTATCTACATATATATGTCTATATATATGTCTATATATATATATATATATGTATATGTTTGTATATATATATATGTATATGTTTGTAAATATATGTTTATATATGTATATGTATATATATATATATATATATATATATATATATATACATATACATGTATGTATATATTTGTATATCTATATATACATGTAGAACATGGATAGATAGATTGATATATGGATGGATTGTTATGCAGCGAGAGAGTGAGAGAGAGAGAGAGTGAAAGTGAGGAGGTGTGAGAAAGATGGAGAAAGAGTGAAAGAAAGACAGAAACACAGACATGCAGTCTGCTAGATTGCTTGATACAGAGACAAACAGATAAATAGAAAGGCAGTGAGAGCTCGGTAGATAGATATTTCGATAGATTAATAGAGTGATATAGGCGGATTGGCAAACAGACACATAGAATGACAAACACAAACAGATAGACAGAAATAAATAGATAGATAGATAGATAGATAGATAGATAGATAGATAGATAGATAGATAGATAGATAGATAGATAGATAGATAGGAAAAACTGATATAGAATATTAAAGCAAGTTATTTTTATTACAGTCTGTGTTGGAGGTGTTCACTGGAGTTATGGCGCTAAGAGGATAAGCACATATGCAAATATCTGGTGGGTAAATTTTGCCCACAAGGTATTTGCATGTGTAATTTTCTCCATTCTATTTTCTTATCCCAGTTTATCATTGTGCCATTCATTTTTCTTTCTTTCTTTATATATTTTAATTTCATTTCTTATATATTCTCGCTTGTCTTTTTCTATTTTTCAATCACTCTTCACTTGTAATTTGCCAAACCAACCCAACACACTCACACTCACAAACATAACATTCACACACATTTTTTTTTCTTTTCCCTTAATATTTTTTTTCCACTTTTGAATCTTCCATGGCGGCCTTCTTTCCACCTACGCATTATTTATTATTTATTATTTTCTCTCCGAGTTACTCAAGACAATTTACACCTCTCACTTAAAATGCACAGATTTGCTCGGATGAAATAAAGCAAACAACAGCAATACACACATGTCTGGGATTTTTTTCTTTCTCTCAGCGATGGAAAGATACGTTTAAAAAAGAAGCACCTTAATGGGGACTTAACACGCCTTATTACTAGAAATGAAAATCCAAAGGTCCAATGTTCGGTGACACAAAGGTGCTACCAATGATATTGATTTTTCACAGTGTAGCCTTTATAATCTCTTGTAGTATTGCTTATTTTTTTTATATCTTAACGATGCTATATGCCAGTTCTGTTTGTTTTCAATCGTTTATTATTATTATTATTATTATTATTATTATTATTATTATTATTATTATTATTATTATTTATATATGTATATGCATATATATATATATATGTGTGTGTGTGTATGAATATATATATTGTCAAATATTTTCCTTTTTATTTTTTCATAAAACAACTTTTAGTTCTAAAGTTATTCTATGACACGTTTTATGCATAATTTGGGGAAAATTTAGTTCCTTTTTGCCTGTCTATCTTTCTATCTAATTATCTATCTATCCATCTCTCTCTCTCTCTCTCTCTCTCCGTCTGTCTGTCTGTCTGTCTGTCTTTGTGGTATTTTGATAACAGACATTTCTGACCTATTCCCTCCTACATCTCTCGTGTGTGTACGTGTGTACGTGTGTATGTGTGTATGTGTGTGTGTGTGTGTGTGTGTGTGTGTATTGGTATTGTTCGCACATCCAGCACCCAGACACGGAAATATGTCGGTTCAAATGTGCACCGCTTACGCAACGTCGGAACAACCACAAATCCTCTTTTAGTATACTGGAATGACACAATATCTCGTCCCTCGCCAGTCACGTATGACACTTAAAAGAAGAAAGTGCATCAAGCATAATCAAATGGAAGCTCCTTGAATAACCGGGTACTTATATAAACGGGAGGAAACGATGAAAGCTAAGCTTAACAGAAAGCAAGAATCATTAAAACAACTCACTCGAAACAGGGACCTTTTTAAACTTTAGGAAAAAATTATTCGTTCAATGCCTTTTGCTAAAACGTATCCTCGTGGCAGACTTAGAATAATGAAGAACGTATCCTCACTTTGCCAGCTACAAGAACGACAAAAATACATCCATCTCTACATATTCCGAATGCAACGTTCCGGTTATACACAGAACGATAGAATCAGCGTTTACAAAGGAGCGAAACCAAGATTCGAACGCATTTTAAGAGATGATGAAACCGGTATATGCCCACTAAACCGCAACAAGTTCTGAAATAAGCTGCAGAGAGACACCAACAAAAAAAAATTTAAAAAAGGACTTCGTATGACAAGAAGTTTCACAGTGTACTGTTTATTGCCATTAGGCCTTTGAATGAATTGAGTAAGGTATTTAAGATAATCCTACTCACAACTGGCCTCAAGATCAAAGTTGTAGATAAAACAGGTAGGACTATGCAATCTATATTTTGTAAGTCATACTCATTTGATAGAATCACGTATCAGAATAGTTGTGTAGAATGTTCTACAAACCCGCATGTAAACTGTAAAACGAAGAACAGAGTATACCAGTGCTATGAAGAGTCCTACATTGCTGACACATCTTGGAGCATCAATGATAGGTTCAAGGAACAAATTCCATCTTCTCTCAAGAATCTGTAGACCGCCACAACGGTTCCATAGTGAGACTTAAGACATATATATATATATAGAGAGAGAGAGAGAGGGTGAGAGAGTGAGAGAAAGATATAATGTCTGTGTGTCTACTTAAGTACTTATATAAGTGTGTTTATTTATGCATTGCATGTCAGTGTAAATAATATATATATATATATATATATATAATCAAAATAAACAACAAGAATATCCAGAGGTAATGCAGTACGATCGTTTCATGCAACTCTATTTAAATTAACAATGCAATCATTACATCAATTTAAAAAGCAGAGCAATCTTCAGCTGCATAGAGCCATACAATTTAATCAAATTGGAACAAATAGCCACATTAGAATAATTATACCTAAAATCCCCAAGAAGATAAGGAGATAGACAAAGAACATGCTGTCTCACTCCAGTTTAGAAGTTACTGAATTTTCGAGAAGATATATATTGTTACTTACTCTGCCTGTCACTGATTCATTTTGTTTTTATGGAGTCAGTCTTAATTTATAGACTAGCTTATCAAATCCCTTGTATATCTAAGGCTGAGAGAACAGAGGGAAGTATCTGTTAGGAGTATATACTGCCCTCAGTTCTCTTTGTATTTGTGCAGCTGAAGATTGCTCTGCTTTTTAAATTGATTTAATGATCACATTTTTCAATGGAGTTGCATGAAACGAACGTACTACATTACCTCTCGATATCCTTGTTGCTTATTTTGATTTTAATCACCTTACTTTGAAATTGTATGGATAATACCGTACTAAATTCTGGTGACTCAACATAAGTACCATATTCATCTGAATCTAAACTTTTGCCATATATATATATATATATATATACTTACATACTTGTCGATAAATTTATTTAAATGGGTCATTGTATTTTTTATGTTTGATTAGGTCACAAAAATCTCTCAATGTTTGTCATGAATTTATTTACGTCTATTTTCATTTCATTACTTCTTTCATTCTTTCTCTCTTTCTTTCTTTCTTTCTTTCTTTTATTCATTCTTTATTGCTTGCTTGCTTTCTTCCTCTCTCTGTCCCTCTCCCTCCCTTTCTTTTACTCTTTCTCTCCCGCACATCCTATCACTTGTAATATTTCATTCACTTTTCGATATTATTTTATACGTGACTCTTTCTTATGATTCTCATTCCAGGATTTAATTTTAATATTACGACTTCCTCATTCGTTTAAGTGTTTATGTTCTTTCCAATTTTATAAGAACCTCTGGAAGAATTTCCAAGAAACGGAAAGGCCACTTTTATATAATTTTCTTACAATCATTTAAACCATTCGCTTTATTTCCTATACTGATTTTGTATATGGATATATATTATATATATATATATATATATATTATATATATATATGTATATGAATACACACGCGCGCATACGTACACACGCACACACGTGCACACGCATGTGTTTATATATATATATATATATATATATATATTATATATATACATACACATATGCATACATGAGTATGTGTATACACACACACATATATACATAGATAGATATAAGCATACATCGATACTCACGGGTTGATACATGTATATATGTGTGTGTGTGTGGGTGGGTGTATACATATAAATAAATATATTTATAGATGTACATATATCAATATACACACGTTGATATGTATATATATATATATAATATATATATATATATATATATATACATATACATACATACATATATACATACATACATACATACATACATACATACATACATACATACATACATACATACATATATACATACATATATATACACACATATACATGAACTGCGAGACGAACAGACAGACAGATAGATAGTTATTCTGCTTTATTTCCGTTTTATGTCTTATGAATTTTATCATTTTTTAATATTTATCTTATTCAAATTTTATATCATTTTTAGCGCTGCAGTGAATATGGAAATCCGTAAAAATTAATAAAAACAAAACGAAACAAAAAACAAAAAAAGCAAAAAAACAAAATGTTTTCTTTGCAACAGGAATTCTGTTTAAGAGTTTTATGTGGAGAGAAATGGGAAGATCTGAATCTGTCGGCTTTCGGAAAGGCGTAAACGACATGACAAAGAGATTTAATCCCAACTGGGAACGTTCGCATTCATCGCCGTCTCATATTCTTACACAAAAACATCCATTAACCAACGATGAGCGTCCGATGACGCATCGCAACATATGCACATATTCTGACCATTAATTGTGTCAGGATAATACAACACACGTATTTGCTTTACTGTTGAATTACTTTTCGTGTCTTCATCTAAGATAAAAGTTCGTTTCAAACATTCAAGGTTTGAATGTGGTATTTCTTTTGTGATAACATATGCACAATTTTATTGCATTTCAATGGGTTCTCATGCACTTCAGTTATATTCTAAGAGTGTACTGCATTACTGAGAGTTCCCCACTTCCGCCTATAATATATTTAGGTTCTACTTACCTGAATTATATGCCTAAATATCTGGAACAAATTATTATCAGTAGAAAGGGCGACATTTTTGGCACCTTTTATCTAATCTCTTTTGTTAAGGCTTAGTAAGCCCTTACGTGTTAAACGATTCCATATTCGTTAGTCATCAGCTGCCATTTTGATTAGGTTGTTAGAATCCTGCATCAATAGGAAAGTTGTAAACCTATTCAAAACCCATTTGACTACCTATCTGCCCGTTATCATTCTGTCTGTACGTCTCTCTATAAGCACACACACATAGACACACACATACATGTATATTTGTTTGCAAGTATATACATATGTATACATGCATATATATATACATAAATATATATATGAATATACATGCATATATATACATAAATATATATATGAATATATATGTATATATATATATCATATATATATATATATATATAATATATATATATATATATATATATATATATATACACATATATATATATATATATATATATCTACATATACATATACATACACACACACATATATCGGCAAATAAATATGATATTTCATAAATAACCAGTAATTTTTTAAAGATGGTAATAGTTAATTTGGTAACGGTTTGGTGACGAACTAAAACATTTATTATTGTTAGCCATTTAATCAGAAGTTTGTATATTCTCAACTAGTTAAATAAGAAACTGCTGACTAGTTAAAACAATGACATTCATATTTAAAAAAATGGAAACAGTCACCTCTGAAATAATGCGCACCTTCAGAAATACATACACACACGTGCGCCCACTCGCCACCCATCTCTCTCTATCTGTCACACACACACACACACACATACACACACACATATAAGGCTTGTACGGACATAATTCCGAAAGCTTGCATAATATCCATGTTAACTTACAATTTACATTCTCTATTACAATACGCCACCACATACTTGTTTGGCAAAAAGAACAAGATGATCAGTCATTGGTTTTCCTGCCTGGGCATAGCCTGGAGGATCTGGTGTCCTCCGACTTCCGTCTGTTCGCTCCAGTGAAGGACACCCTTCAGGGACAATGATTTTATGACACAGACATCGCGAAAGTTGCAGTAAAAGTGGGTACGGCAGTGCACCGAACAAAGAGGGTTCTACAGTTGTGTTTAATGGTCACACATTGCATCACTTCCGGTGGAGAGAATTTTCAGTCGTGACTTTGTATAGTGAATGAGTTACTCGGGACACAATATGCAATTTCAAGGGGAACTGTCACCTAAAAAACAAGTAGTTATGTCTAATTTTGCCTTAACTTTCACAGAACGCTCATATAAATAAAAAAGAAACATATAGATTCATAGATATATTAACACATATATTCTTTTACTCTTTTTCTTGTTTCAGTCATTTGACTGCGGCCATGCTGGAGCATCGCCTTTAAGCGTTTTTTAATCGCAAAAACCGACCCCTGTACATATTCATTGTAAACATACTGCTTATTCTATTGTTCTTTTTTGCCGAACCGCTAGGTTATGGGGAATTAAACACAGCAAAATCGGTTGTCAAGCGATGGTGGGGGAAAAACACAGGCACAAAGACAGAGAGACAAACAGACAGACATACACAGATGTACAACAGGCTTCTTTCAGTTTCTGTCTGCCAAATCTACTCAAATGGGTGTGGTCGGCCCGAGACTATAGCAAGAGACAATTGCCCAAGTTACCCAGCAGTGGGACTGAAAACGGAACCATTTGGTTAGAAAGTAATCTTTATACTACAAAGCCAGTGCAATTATTGTGTTGAACACGGCTATAGAACCAGAAACAGGTGTTCACAAATGTTTTCTTAACTACTTTTCTTTAAGAATTTGGCAGCTTTGGAGAATGCTTGAATTTTAAGATTACCCACTCTTCCGAAATAGAGCTGGACTTAATTTCCATTTAGTAATAATCATACATGAAGTATTTATGTTGTATGTTATTTCATATACCTGTATTTGCCTACCCATGTATATATCTATATATATAAAACTCGACTTCTGTGTCTGTGTGTGTATCTGTGTGTGTTTATCTGTGTGTTTAACTTACCGGCACATCTTCTCCTAGCCAACAAATCGTAGAACCACCAAAAATGGGTCACTTAAAACTTCGGCGAATGAAAATTGAACTGCGCTATTTCTGTTCCGAAATTCATCTCGCAAGTGCAAAAATCGATAATGTGTTGTTTAGGCCTTATCCCATGCATGAATAGTGAACTTTACTCAGTCAGTGTTTGACGTGAACTGTGTTCACCACGCGGGTAAGCATCCGTAAATTGCAAGAAACATAAAAAATCAAGATATGAAAACGAATCGCCGTAAACATTGCAGAAATTCGGCAAAGAAATGAATTTCGGATGTAGCCTGGAGGGTTTTTCGTATTAATCGTTTGGAACCTTGTGAACCAACCAATTGTTTTCATAACATTTTTAACGCTTTGAATTAAATGTGACCATTTTGCGTTGAGTCTGCATTTGAATCACTTTAACCAATTTTAGCAGGCCGGATTTTTGATCATCACGATACATCGCCAGCGACTCCCTGAAACTCTCCCCTGAAATCCCGTTGAGAATCTCTTTATATAAAACTCAATTGTGTTTATATGTGTGTGTGTCTGTGTGTTTACTTTTGGATCTACCAGTTCATTATTAAGGATGGAAAGTAGTGTGTAGCAAATCTATATGTACGAGGGGCGTTCAATAAGTAATGCCCCTGACCCACTTCCCATAGCAGTAGAGCAACGAAACTTGGCACAGTTATTAGTCTTTTTCTACATGGAAACCACCCAGAGTTATGCATTTCTCCCATCGTTTGATGCAGCTATGGAGACCGTTTTTGTAGAAGACCCCAGCTTGGTCCTCCAACCACGACTTGACTTCAGAAATCAAGGCTGCATCATCTGGGAGACGCTTTCCTTTGGCTGGGAAGAGGTGAAAATCAGAGGGTGCAAGGCCAAGAGAGAAGGGGGTATGGGGGAGGAGCTCATAGCCGCACGCCTGTGCTTCTGATCTGGCGGCACACGAGTTGTGGACCGGAGTGTTGTCCTGCAGGAGGAGGATGTCTTTGCTGATCTTGCCCCGCCTCTTGATTTTGATAGCTTCTCTTAATTTCCTCAAAAGTGAAGCATAATAGGCTCCTGTAATTGTGGTACCCTTTGACAGGAAATCTGTCATCACTATTCCGTCCTGGTCCCAGAAGACTGTGAGCATGACCTTGCCAGTGGAGGGCTGCACCCTTGCCTTCTTTGGAGGAGGTGATTCACGGTGCTTCCACTGCATTGACTGGGCTTTGGTCTCTGGATCATAGTGATGGACCCAGGTTTCATCCTGTGTAATCAGTCTTTTGAACAATTTTGACTCATCTTCTTGGCAGATCTCCAAATTCATCCTCGAGCACTCGACACGTTCTTGCTTCTGGAAAGGTTTGAGCAACCTGGGAATCCATCTGGCAGACACCTTTTGCATATGCAAATGGTCATGAATGATAGTTTCCACAGACCCGGTACTAATCTTGACCTCATTGGCTATTTAGCGAATAGTTATGCGTCGATCTTCCAAAATGGCAGCATCAACTTGACGGACAGATGCCTCATCAATGGCAGAAGGGGCCGACCAGATCTGGGAGCTGTTTCCACAGAGTTCCAACCATGTTTGAATTCATGATGCCAGCATTGTACAAGGTCATATGATGGGGCATCATCACCATAAGTTACTTTCATTTCATCAAAAGTCTCCCGTGGTGTGCGTCCTTTCAAATACAAAAACCGGATCACTGCTCGACACTCAACAGGCTCCATTTCACACTTGACTCAGTTCAAACACCTGTAAATCAGAAACCACAATTAGTTCAGAGCTGTAATTTGCCAGTTAATCTATAGAGATATAAATAATTGCACATGATTTCAGCTAGATCAAACAATTGCAAGTGGGTCAGGGACATTACTTATTGAACGTCCCTCGTATAAAGCTGAAGTTGTCTGTGTGTGGCAGGTTTGGTAGCCTTCAACTAACACTCTCTCCTTCGGGACCCTGGAGAGTATTATAATTTAGAGTATTATTGAAGAAGGCTTGCTCTTCATTCTGTAGAAGATAAAATTCAAATCGGACCATGTTAACACCAAAAATTATTTACATCAAAAAGGTGCTTTTTTTCTATGAAAATCCCTATTTTTTTACGATTTTTCACTGCTGTGTCACCATTTTTCGATGTATTTCAACTGGAAAAATGTTCACAGGAAGAGAATAACAAGTTGCATAATGCAGAATTTTTACTTTTCAAAATATCCAATTCTAACGGGTCGAAACAAACCCAAGAAACACCGGGTGATACTGCTAGTATATATACATATATACATATGCATGTGCATATATACATGTATATATATAAGTATATATATATATATATATATATATATATATATATATATATACGTATGCGAATATATGCATGTATATATATAGGTGTATATATGTATATATATATTTGTATATATATGTATATACATGTGTGTGTTTTGTGTGTGTGTGTGTGTGTATGTGTGTGTGTGTGTTGTGTGTGTGTGTGTGTGTGTGTGTGTGTGTGCGTGTGTGTAGATAGATGGATGTATATACTTCAGCAGACTCCCCAGGAAATTTTTCTCTTGAAAAAATCTAAATTAATATGATAGCTTATCGTGTGTCCTCGGCTGTCAGAACAGCATCAAAAGAAGCCCGGTTTGACTCGATACGTGGATGTTACGGCTCAGTCAACCTAAACAGAAACCTGAGGATTTAAAAAATACGATACAAAAAAATCAATAAAAGAAAAGACGAAAACCATATTCAACGAAACAGAAACAAAGAGATTTATTATGAAACTGAAAAGAAAGACTTATAAATGGTCATACAAATATCAAAATGAAAGGAATTCTGGAAGTGAAGAATAATTAGAATATCTTCTTTTTTAAAAAAATATTCTGGATAAGACTTACAAAAAATCATATGTGGTTCTTCCAAGGATTACAGATATTTGAAACAAATGCAAATATATTTCTACAGAGATTAATGATAACATATTGTGAAAGAAGTTATGGGAATATTAAAAGAAATTGAATCATAGAAGAGGATATAAGTGGAAGATATATAGCTTAATGAAGAGGTTTTACTTATTTATGACTTAGCAAAACTGGCAAGGTATGAAAGCAACTACAAACTGAAAGTTACTGAGCATGGACAATATCTTCTAGAGAAGAGTACACATAAAAATCATTGCAGTGTCTCTCTTTGATTGATAACAGAAACCAGACTAAACATACTGTATAATTCGAAAGTCCCGGAAACGTTAATACATACAAGAGGATGACCGAACTCAGTTAAGAACGGTTTAGATTCTTATTGTAAGCCTGACTTCTTAATTTCTCTGTCTGTATGTCTCTCTATATCTATCTATCTATCTATCTATCTATCTATCTATCTATCTATCTATCTATCTATCTATCTATCTATCTATCTATCTATCTAGTCATCTATCTATCTATCTATTTATCTATCTATCTATCTATCTATCTATCTATTTATTTATCTATCTATCTATCCATGTACCTATCTATCTATTTATCTATCTATCTATCTATCTATATACCTATCTATCTATCTATCTATCTATCTATCTATCTATCTATCTATCTATCTATCTATCTATCTATCTATCTATCTATCTATCTATCTATCTATCTATCTATCTATCTATCTCACACATCCACACACTTGCACCTGGCACTATATCATGCTTATCTTCACCCATCACCACGCTGCAATCAATATAATTAATTGTCTCATTGACTGCTGTTCATCAAAGATTTCAGTGGAGATGGTCAGTTGTCATCCTGTTGTTTATAATGACAACCCACTGGACCACCAGGGACAGTTGAGAAAGTGATATTCTGATGACTGAATAGGATTAACGTCAAATTCTACAGTTTCTTCCACAATGAATATTTTTTTATATCTTTTACGTAGGTGTATGATATTGTTTGTTGC
The DNA here is from genome assembly GCF_006345805.1 of Octopus sinensis. NCBI lineage: Eukaryota > Metazoa > Mollusca > Cephalopoda > Octopoda > Octopodidae > Octopus > Octopus sinensis. Next base: position 78,436,186 of record NC_043001.1, read on the forward strand.
AAATCATTGATGGGTGATCACTTTGTTTATAATATGTTGCTGGCAGAAGCGAATCTTAGCTATCACTTCAGTGCGCAGGTGCGCGTGGCTGACGAAGAGCCAACTAGATTGAAACTGGGCCAGTCCCACGTTTCTGTCAGCTAATGGAGTGTTAGGGGGGAGTTCGCTCCCCCTGCTAGCAATGTATTGTATATATAGGATGCAGATCGTGCATCGAAAACCAGTTGGCGGAGAATCTGCCTGAGGTTAAACTAGCAGTAGACTTCACCTGGTACTTCGATGTGGCAACTTGTTCAGTTTTTGTACGCGTTACTACTCTATCTCGTCTTGAGATTTTATAACTAGCTAGTACACTATATGTATATATATATATATATATGGAGGCGCGTGGCTTGGAGGTTAGGGTGTCAGCATCATGATCGTAAGATTGTGGTTTCGACTCCTGGACCGGGTGACACGTTGTGTTCTTCAGCAAAACACTTCATTTCACGTTGCTCCAGCTCACTCAGCTGGCAAAAATGGGTAACGCTGCGATGGTCTGGCGTCCCGTCCAGCTAGGGAACACATATGCCATTGAAACCGGGAAACCGGTCCCATGAGCCTGGCTAGGCTTTATAAGGCCGCATTTACTTTATATATATATGTGTGTTTGTGTGTGTGTGTGTGTGTGTGTGTTTATCCTTGAGTGTCTCTGTCTCCCGCCATTGTTTGACAACTGATCTTGATGCGTTTATGCCAACGTAACTTAGCAGTTCGGCAAAATAAACCAATAGAATAAGAACTAGGGTCAATTTCTTCAACTAAAGCCCCATAAGACAGTCCTCCAAAATCATCACAGTCAAATGAATGACAAAAGTAAAAGAGTAACAGAATATATAATATGTATATGTTTTTATGTATGAACATATATATATATATATATATTTATAAAATTAGATAGGGGTTGTAAATTCAACCCTCCATGGGATAATATATATCCAATATACTGCTAGAGAAGTACCCAACAAAACTAATACATAAATGTTAAAAATTGCGATGCAATTAATTAATCTACTGTATTATGTGGCCAAGGGTAAAATTATTACCGTAAATTAATAATGCAAAATGAGAAAATGGACAAACATACCTAAATCAATCATTTAGGTATGTTTCTCCATTTTCTCAGTTTGTATAAAATATACATATACATATTTATATTATATATATATATATATATATATATATATAATATATATATATATATATATAATATATATATATAAATATAAATATGTATATGTATATATTTATACAAAATGAGAAAATGGAGAAACATATATATATATATATGTACGCATACATATATATATATGTACCCACATGCACACAGTATGTGCATGTATGAATGTTGCCGTCATAAGAATTTAAAAACTTCCTTGGAAATGGAAAATGATTCTTTGGGGGTGGGGGGAATATTGGTTCACGAAGCTATAAATAATGACATGTAAATATTGACTTGAAAATTCCTTTTGAATAGAAAAATTTAACGGCTACTTATGAGATTCGAAACCACATCCTTGGGCTAATTTACATGTTCTTATACATCTTATGGGCTTCGAGAGCTACTCTTCCCCCAAACAAGTATATATACATACAAACACACACACACACACACACACACACACATATATATATAGATATATAATAAGGCGGCGAGCTGGCAGAAACGTTAGCACGCCGGGCGAAATGCGTAGCCGTATTTCGTCTGTCGTTACGTTCTGAGTTCAAATTCCGCCGAGGTCGACTTTGCCTTTCATCCTTTCGGGGTCGATAAATAAAGTACCAGTTTCCAACTGGGGTCGATGTAATCGACTTAATACCATTGTCTGTCCTTGTTTGTCCCCTCTATGTTTAGCCCCTTGTGGGCAGTAAAGAAATATATATATATAGATATATGTATGTATTCGTATGAATGTCCTACAGCCTTTGGGCAGAAACGTATGAAAGAATATATTCACTAACACACGCACACACGCACACACTCTCGCACACACATACACACCTGTGTGTATGTTAAAAGATATTCTCAGCTAAATGTTAAAGATAAGAATTGTAATATGATATGAAAACAAAATTACAAAGATTAAGGAATGAAAAATTCATATATCATTTAAATGTTAATGTTAGAGCTGAATCACCCATAATATTTGAAAAGAAATCAATACTGATTAGAAAAAGCAATATATATATAACTACATATATACGTATATATATATATATTATATACATATATATATATATGTATACATGCATATATATACATGTATATATATATATATACATGCATGTATATATATATATATATATATATATATATATATATATATATACATGCATGTATATATATATATATAATATATATATATGTATGTATTCATATATATGTATATATGTATATATATATATATATATATATATATATATATATTATATATATATATATATATAATTGAGGGTAAAATTAATTAATTAATCAATTTCACCAAGTATTCAGTATGCATATATATATATATGAGAGAGCGAGAATCAGAAAGTGTATTTCAGCGGGATCTTACTCATATTAAATCATAAATTACGTAAATATGATAATACATCACAATTCATATTTATAAGCAACAGTTTTATATAATCCATTGGAATTTATGTAAATTAAAATACTTTAAAATACAATAATTTATTCAATGCATTTTACTTTAATCCCTCTCAATATGCAAATGATACTTTCCGGTTACCAATCCTTACCTTGATTTCGTATCTATTTTATCTCTTTTCTTTCTTTGTTCCTTCAATAGCTTCTCAGAAAAGATTCACGTTAGAAAATAATGTCATACTTCAGTTTGTCTGTTAGCGGCTATATATCTATGTATACGGTGCGCGTAACATCAATATAATAAGAATTATTGCTTATGTGTGTGTGAGTGTGCATAACGAGCATCCATTTTAGATTAAAAACAACTGTGATATTTGCCAAATACCAGTATCACGAACTACCCGTAACCTTTTTACAACTGGTGTGCGGTGTCTTTTAATTTTCTATGTTATTACTTATTGCGGTATTTGATGGAGCAAAATATTCTCATCCTTTTTAGCTTCGAAGTCCCAATATAATTAAAATTCCTTTCGCTGGTATATTAAAAAATATTTTTTTTAAAGCAGTCAAAGGATACATATTAATTGCCGATTGAGCATGCAAATTAATTAATTCTATTCATGAATATTCACTGCAGTTTAAGCATGCATATTAACTGCAGTTTATTCATGCATATTAACTGCATTTTATGCATGCATATTGACTACAGTTTAAGCATGCAAATTATCTCATTTTGTGCATGCATAGTAACTGAAGTTTAAGTATGCAAATTATTTCATTATACGCTTGCATATTAACTACATATTAACAGTCTAAGCATTATATCAACTCCATCTTAAATACGTTTATTACTGCTTTTTATGCATTCTTATTTACCACATTTTAAGCATGCAAATAAACTTATTCTTGTATATCATTCGCAATTTGAATATGCATATTACCTGCCGTCTTAGCATGCTCATTAGCCGTATTTTAGGCATGCAATTTAAGTGCGCTCTATGCATGCCTATTAGCTACATTTGACGCATACATGCTAACTTCAGTGTAAGCATGTATATGAACTTCAATCTCAATACGTCTTCTAACATCATATAGATTTGTTAATGTCCTATTGAGCCAAATGAATACTATCGAAAATCTACACCCAATCAACCTATTGAAGAAATCTGAAAATATTCCATAATGTACGAAGACGAAATGTATTTTGAGGTTCTCTTATCATAATGCAGGAAAAATGAAATAGATCTTCAGAAAAATAGAATCATTCTTTCGTAAGAAATAAGTAATATTATATCGACAATTCGGAGAAAACTGTACACTTAAATAGCTACAAGTGCCTTTCAACAGCATATCCTCTTATACAGGTGATATTACACTTCATTCTTCCCTATCTTCTCTCAATCATGCATCATTACTTACCCCATGACAAACTCGCGGTGCTTTCATTATCATAAATTTGGGAAGTTTCGGCGGATGAGGATATATATACCAATGTCGTTTCTTTCGGAAGCAAAGAGAAACAGATATTGCTTACACTAAGAAATATCATCGCACCAAACTCCCCGTAATCATAAGAGGCACATAGCTGTTTCCATCCAAGTTGTACAAAATATTGGTTTGAGAATCTTTCCAGGTGAAAGCACTTTCTTAACGTAGAAAACATTTCATAACAGGTTTAGAAGGTGCTCCAGCCCCCCCCCCCATATTTTTGACACCCTACATACTTTAGATGAAGTTGATAATGGAATATTTCTCTCCCTTCGCGAGTGGTGCTACAACTGCTGGTGCTGCTGCTCTCACACAAGCATACTAAACTATGTCTAGAAAAGTGTGAAATAACTGACATCAAACTATTCTAGATTGTTGCCAAAGATCCTATGTCTTTTCTCCCTTTCTTTCCATCTCTTTACCTCTCTCTCTGTCTCTCTGCTTTTCCTATTTGTCTTGACGGTTATCGCTTTTCAGTGCTGTTTTGGATTAGGCCGCCTCTAATTATGTATTCTCAGTGTTCTAATCCCGTCACCCACCTGTCCAGATTCCAAGGCCTCATATAATCAGCTACATACAATCCTTTAATTCCTAAAACGCCAACCTTCTCGAGTTCCTTGACTGTGGCTGACTTTAGTACAGGTGCTATATTCAAAATGGTTCAAGATAAACAATAATGGTATTAATCTCATTAGTCTACGGGTCAGAAATGAGCGTCTCCGTGGATCAAGTGTACTTCCGTTTCTTCCAGACATAGCAACCAAAGAAAACAAATAAACGCATCTGCGCACTGAGAAATTACTTTATTAGAAATATTGACTCATGCTTTAGAACACTCGTAATACAATCTTTCGAATATAAATATATGATATAAAGCATATTTTACATAAGCATAGCTATCAACTTGTTACTTTTAGGTATTCAAGAATATATGAATGTAGCAGCTTTGTATGTGAAATTTGTATGTTGACAGCTGCCAGAAGTTACACTTTCTATCAAGGGCTTCTATAGAAATGTCACTAACTTACGTATTAAATAACGAATATTTATTAGGTGTTTGCAACTTTATATGAATAATCGCCACGAGATTTTCGTCTTGTCAACAGTATATTGCATGATTTGGATATCACAGTCCAAACACACCCTCGAGTCGTTGAGAAGGTTCATGTCACAAGAAATCTCACAAAGGTTTTACTGTTATTTATAATATGCTTTTCAGTTTAAAATGTTCGGTTCAAAATTTAATACTTGCTCCAAGTGAAATATTGGATTTGTTTTCTATTCTCAAAATCTATATTGTTAATTATTTTTTAAACGTTTAAACAAAATAGGTAATAACGATTCCTTTCATCACAAGAACAAGAGAAAAGTTTATTAGATTGAACAAACCGTGGCGTATGTTATAAATAATGGCAATAATTTTATTAATTGTGAAAGAATGAAGAGCGAAGATGACCTCCCCAGCTTTGGAATTCAGAACACAAAGGATATGAAATAACTTACTGAGCATATTTTAAATCAGTAAGCAGCACTCGAATTAATGAGGATGAAAATGATGGAAGAATAATGAGGAGTAGGGAAGGAAAGATATCGAAAGGCCCATTAGAGCCGCCAATGCTTTTTATTAATTTGTACGTTATCTATTCAGGGAGGTAAGAAATAAAATCTACTTCATTGAGATTCGAAATCAGAACAGTTAATTTTGCCGGGAGAGCTGTTTAACTGAATCACCTGTTATATTTTGCTCTCGAATATGCACACTGTAAATTACCCAAATGGGTATATAATACCAAAGTAAAATCTGAGGACAAATTACATTTAGTATTTGAGTGAAATACTCATGCATTTATAAGGGATTCTAATCATCGGTTAACTATTATGCTAAATCATTCGAAATGGCAATTGTCCAACACACACACACACACACACACACACACACACACACACACATACACACACACATACACGCACACACACACACACACACACACACACACAAACAAATACACAATAATAACAATAATTCTAGGATGGAATTTATAAATATTTAATACATTGCTACGTACGTTTCCACAAATAACAAAGTTTTGACATCAGTTGGCATCATTGGGATTAGTACAGTATAGTCCGTATTATCCGTGGGCGTCCGGTTGATTATCATTGATCCATTTCATCAGGTGATAATGCATTAATGAGTGAATCACAGAGGTTTATCGTTTCTTGCAGTATGAACGCCAATCTATAGAACAAATGATGAAATGAATCAATGATGATTATCAAGCGGATACCAACGGATAATACGGACTATATTGTACTAATACGAAGGATGCGGACTCTCATGTCAAAATCATGTGATTTGTGGAAACGTACGTAGCGATGTATTGAATATTTATAAATTCCATCCTAGAATAATTGCTATTATTATATTTTTCTTGCATTATCTCGGTATAACAAAAAAATGGAAAAAATTAATTCACTAGTCAGTATCATTAGACGGTAGCCGGCGCAATGAAATAGGAGCTTGATTTGCATATCCCTAACGTCACCATAAACGAATTATACATACATACATACATACATACATATATATATATATATATATAAACATACATACCCTTGAAGATCTCCTAATCCAGGATGAATGTTGGGTTCATCATTCTGAGTCAGACAAAATGATCCACGCAGTGCAAACACCCCCTCCTCACTGATCTGCTTCAAAGAAAGCCGAGTTTGTTTCAACTGCTGGGAAGATGATCGCCTCAGTTTTGGGGAAAAGGGCCAAGCCATGAATGGAGAGTACTATGCCAACTTGCTGAGATAGTTGCAAATGGCTATCCAGATCAAACGCCCAGAAAAAAACAGACGAATGAAATCTTGCTTAAACTGGACAATGCTCCAGGACGCAAGACCGCAGGAGGGACTTTGTTGAAAGATAAACTTCCTTTGGTCATATTTTATAAGAGTATCTTGTTCAACCCATATACTTTTGTCGACCCTGGCGTATTCTACTAATATATTGTACAACTCATTATAAATGAATGCATATTCTACACGTAGGATTTTCATATTCAGAACTTCTAAGTAGTATTCAAAGTAGTGAAAATATTGAAAGTGAATGGTAATAAATTTTATCAAAACAGTTCATTTCTGCCAAAAGGGCAATTTGATTGTCAAAGAATACTTGTGGGAATCACTGAGTTAGGTTTGTGACACTGATTAAGTACGTATTTGCATAGGGAGATACATTAATACCAATAATAGGTTATAAATTATTAACAAATTAGTCATATAGTTGGAAGAGGTGACGATGGAAGAGGTGACGATGGAAGAGGATAAGGAGAAAAATAAAAATGAAAGATAAGTAACTCAGTGATAATATAAATCGATAGAAAGATAGAAACGTTGAAGATGATGATAATTATGATGAAGGTAATAAAACAAACATAAAATTTAAACTGAAAATAGTCAGATAAATTGATGAGGCACCCACGAGGGATATATATATATATTATATATATATATATATATATATATATATATATATATGTATATATGTGTGGTGTGTTGTGTGTGTGCCTGTGTGTGGTGTGTGTGTGTGTGGTGTGTGTGTGTGTGTGTGTGTGTGTGTGTGTGTGTGTGTGTGCGTGTGTATGTCAGTGTATGTGTGTGTGATTATGTCTGTGTACGCTTCTGTGTATGTACACAAAATCACACGTATAGAGACATACACAACATGGTAAGCGTACTTATATATATGTATGTATGTATGTATAAAAAGATGATCATATTTGGAAATCATTGTGGATAGTTTAACCGAGTTAATATAAACCGTAATGAAGATGATGACCTGGCAGAATCTTTAGCACACCGGGCAAAATGCTTATGAGATCAAAATCTTCGGTTCACCTTTACATTTCATCCTTCCAGGATCAATAAAATATTTACTAGTTGATCACTAGGGTAAATATTATCGACCTACCTCCAAAGAAATTGCTGGCCTTGTGCCAAAATTTGAAACTATATTAACCGTAAATAATGCGATACGCTGGTAGAATGGTTAGCAAACGGGAGAAAAGATGCAGCGGCATTTCGCTCGTTTTTAAGCTCTGAGTTCAAGTTTTGCTGAGTTCAATTTGGTCTTATGACTCGGATGCCATACATTTGGTTTTGCATAAGGTATTGTTTCTAGAGAAGGTTTAAGAAAACATAAAATATTTATAAGTTTACGTTAAAATTTGGGATTACATAGTATTTTACGAAGGATATGGGCAGTTCCCATGAGAACTATTTTTTTAATTTCTGCCAATATTGAATTTTCTGGGATCTGAGCTAGGTAGGAATCAACCGCTTTTGATCTTATTCCTATGACACTTATGTCAACAGGTATTGTTTTAGTCTTGAGGTTTCACATTTTGCCAATTTCTGTTTCAAGATATTTATACTTGCTCAGTATTTGGTAAGTCTTAACAGATACATTTATGTCGATTGGGACAGTCATATCGATGAGGAGGCATGAATTTTGTCTCAACTCCTTTAATATAACTATTCGCACATCTGTCAGTTTGAAAGGTGAAGTTCCAGAGGAGTGAGATGTGGTCATTTTCAAGCACTAGAGGTGGTCTGTGTTCCCACCAGTTCTTTTCACGGGGCAGGTCCAAGTTTTTGCAAATTATCCAGTGAGTATACTGTGCTGCTCTATCATGCATGTTGAGATACTCTGTAGGTGCAAGAAAACTGCACATGGAGTCAACATGATCGATGGTTTCATTTTGATGTTTACATAAATGACATGTTAAACTGCTGCCGTTCTTTAATATATTGGTCTGGTAGCTTCTTGTAGGTAGAGATTGATCTTGGGCTCCTGTGATAAACCCTTCTATCTCTGATGATGTTAAGCCAGGAGACACTAATCATTGATGGGTAAGGGCTTTGTCAACTTCAGCATTATTAGCTCTCTTTGGGTATTTGCAAATTGAGATTTTCTTGCCGTTTATCAACAACTTTAGCACGGGTTTTCACACGTTTGACTTTTTTCTGTGCTTGTTTCCAGTACGTCTGATTCTGTGAATTGTAGTATTTGAAATTCACTTAGATATTTCTTTGCCTACTTTTTTTTTTACTGAATATGATGTTTTCTTGTTTTAACACCCAACCATCAGAGGTTTTCAGGTAGGTGTTTAAGCCAATTGAGTAAATTTTCATTGTTAATTCCAGACATTCTTCTTCTTCTTCTTCTTCTTCTTCTTCTTCTTCTTCTTATTATTATTATTATTATTATTATTATTATTATTATCATTATTATTCATATGCGGCTATTTTATTCCTAAAAATGCGTAGTAAATGCAGGGCAAATGTATCTTTATGATATGCGCCATAGTGTTTAAACACTACGCATGCATAACATAATATATAATATCGTACACAATTAAAATCTACAGTCACAAGATTTATCGTAGTCTACGATCAAAACCTGAAGTAAGCTATCATCATTAAGTGCTATGAGATGAACACAAATTAGATCGTGATCATTACAAATGATGAAACCAATTGATTGAGATTTTCGAAACGATAAATATTAAGATTGATTAAGAAACTATTGAACCGTCTAATTAAATTAAATATTAGTTATTATGCAGACGCAATCAAGGCTTGAATAAAATTACCTGCAAGTTATGAAAACTGGTTTGAAATATATCAGATCAAAGTTAATTATTTTCTGCTGCTTTTCTTTTTTATTTTCCGATCAACAATTTTCACTTTATGCATAATATACTTCAATACGCACGCACTCCCGTGCACGTATATGTGCACATACATACATGAAAACATACACACACATACATATACACATCCATACATATCTATATCAATCTATGTCTCTCTGTCTCTCTGTCTCTCTCTCTCTCATTTTCTACACACACACACACACACACACACACACACACACACACACACACACACATTATATATATATATATATATATATATATATATATATAAACGTCGCTCTTTACAAGCCTAGCCAGGATCATGGGCTCGGTTTCTCGGATTCTTTGGCGTATGTGCTCCGCACAGCTGGACGGGACGCCAGTCCATCGCAGCATTACTCAAGAAACAGGAAGAGAGAGTGAGAGAAAGTCGTGGTGAAAGAGTACAACAAGAGCCCCTTCCCTGCCGGGGCCTTGTGGAGCTTTTAAGTGTTTACGCTCAATAAACACACAGCGCCCGGTCTGGGAATCGAAACCGCGAGTCCGCTGCCCTGGCCACTGGGTCATTGCGCTCTATATATATATATATATATATATATATATAAATATATATATATATATCACGTGATCACGTCACCAACCAGTCCATCAGATGTAATTACACATCGCTGGTCACAATACGTTCGCATTATTTTAGCCTTCGAATGACGCCACCCCGCTGGCTAAGCGAGCAGGCCAATATATATATATATATATATATATATATAATATATATATACCCGAGGTTTGATCAATAAGTGTCCGGACCGATGCTATAAAAGCATTACTACAACACGTACCAATTTGGCATTTGTTTTCCTTCAAAGTAGTCCCACTCGGAAGCCACACACTTTATCCAGCGCTGTTTGCATTGAGGGAAACATTTCTCGAACTCGTTTTCTGAGGCAACCACCAGCTGCCTCGTCGCATTCAATTTGATTGCCTCAACATCCTGAAATCTCCTTCCTTTCGAGCGACATTTGATTTTAGGAACGAAGAAAAAGATGCAAGGAGCGAGATCTGGGAAATACGGTGGCAGTCGGACCTGGAGAATGCTGTACCGAATGCTGGAGAATGGACAAGCTGGCCTGAATGAGCAGGTGCGCTGTCAGCTGAAAGCATTTTTGGTACAAATTTGGCTGACACGCGTCTTATACACAAATCTTCAGGGATAATAATCTGAACTGAATCGTAACTAATCTGCACATCACCTGATAACTCACGGAAGTTTATTCGACGATTTCCCTCACAGCTGTACGCAAATCTAAGATGTTTTTCTCAATTCTGTTGGTCGCGGGTCTCCCAGAACGTTTGTCACTACCGACATTTTTTGGGCTCATACCCTCTTCCCAATACACTTTCTGCAATTTTGCCTAGGTCCGACCAGGTATCGCTAAGCTTTTGTCAACATGCGATGCAGATTCATGGTCAATGCGACGATCACACGATACGCACGTTTCTTCCAAGAACTGTTGCATACAGTGCGCAAAATACTTAACACTTAGTGCGCATGCACAGCAGAAGTCATGGTCAATCCGTGCCTAATGGCTTTACGCTGCATGCTTTAGATTGATAACTGTGGCAACAGACCAGAGATGTGTGTTTATGTATATATATATATATATATATACAAAATAATATATATATATATATATTATATTATATATAATATATATATATATATATATAATATATATATATATATATGCCACATACATGACGCGCATTTTACAGTTTCCGCCTACGGAATCCACATACACCGCTTTAGTTCGTCCGAGGTTATCGTATTTGTGAAACTGAACCTTGGACAATGCGGTTGAGAAGCAAGCTTCTTGCCCACACAGCCACGCCTTAGACTATTGTATGCATGTGTCTGAATACGTGCATGTGCATGGTCATATACCAAAGGTAGTTGCATCGCACCAATTAATCTCATTTTATATAAATTTCTTCTACCGCAAGATGGCATAGTATATATATATATATATATATATATATATATATATATATATATATATATATTATATATAGATAGAGGAGAGAGAGAGAGAGAGAGAGAGAGAGAGAGAGAGATAGATAGATAGATAGAGAAGATAGATAGATAGATAGATAGATAGTAGATAGATAGATAGATAGATAGATAGATAGATGTATACATGAAGTAACACACTAAGGAAAGGAATTCCTTCAAAGGGGTGTGTAAAACATCCAATTCATTGGTACGTCAGTTGAATACCACATAAATATGGGTGCAATGCTAATTATAAATAATAAATTATTGTGAGAGATTCAATTGACAATCCAAAAATTTATTCACATTATAATGTAACATAACATACTATGAATATAATAGAAGATAACATAAAAAATCCTTTAAAAAAATCAAAAGCGCCAACAATGTGTTACGACTTATATACATTATTTGATTTACAAACAATTCAATTCATTTATAGAAGTCTGATCAACTGTATGGTTTACAGATAGATGAAATTCCGTGTGAAAGGATGGCTGGATTATGATTAAAAAAAGAATTAATATGCCTATGCATTTTGAGCGTGTGCTTTTCAACTATGTAACAACTACAATTAAACAAAACAACAAAATTATAAAGGACAAAATAATTAAGTAATCTACAGCTATCGAAATATATTTCGATATATCTCAAATAATATTATTCCAATGTTGGTTAGCTCGAAGACAATATTTGTCTATTATAATAATATACAACAACAATATATCGGTATATAAATTAGGATTCAGGGTCTTACTTAATCTAGAGACTGTAATAAAACGTGTAAATAAATATGAATGATAATATGCTATCATACTGGTAATATACATCAACTCAACTCTTTATTTAAAGTTATTGATATAAGAAAATTGTGCTTTATTTACAAATTTTATATCTGTCTGTCGCTCAACTATTTATCTTTCTCTCCCTATCTATCTATCTATCTATCTATCTATCTATCTATCTATCTATCTATCTATCTATCTATCTATCTATCTATCTATCTATCTATCTATATCTATCTGTCTGTCTATCTGTCTATCTATCTTAGCCACACAGGGCTGCACACAGATTTGTTCTATCTGTGTGCAGCCCTGTGTGGCTAATAAAGAAACATATATATCTATCTATCTATCTATCTATTATCTATCTATCTATCTATCTACCTGTCCTTCTATTTCTCCATCTATCTATTATACATATGTATATATGCATATATATATATATATGCATATATATATATATATATATATATATATATATATATATTATACTAGCAGTATCGCCCGGCGTGTGTTCGGGTTTGTAAGGAAAATAACTATATAAGCATTTTTAGAGAGTTACTTCCCTTATATAATAGCGAAAAAATGCATTAAAATGGAAAAAATGATGGTAATTTTTTTTTAAAATCGTAGACTCATCGTAGACGCGCGCTAATGCCCAGAAGGGCTCGATATGAATCCCGGCTATAAGATATCCAGTTTTGGTTAAACTGCACCGCCAAATGTGGGAGTAGTTAGGAATCTAAATCGTAGGAGACAGACACACATATTCACTTTTATTATAAAGATATTGTTTTATTTCGGAATGGTCCTTTTGCCAGTTTAGCCAATATATATATATTAATATATATATATATAATATATATATATAGATGGATAGATAGATAGATAGATAGATAGATAGATAGATAGATAGATAGATAGATAGATAGATAGATATACATACATGCATGCATGCATTCATATATATAATAGATAGATATTGATATAGACAGTTAGAGAGATAGATTTGTGCGAGTGTTAGTGTGTTTGTGTGCATGTCGCGTATTGAGGAACCATATTATATTTGCTAAGACTATTTAGCGATATTCTGAATGTCTCCTATGAACATTTAATGACTTAGACATAGATACAGGTAGATTGATAGAAAATTCGAAATGAAAACTAGCGTATGCTGTTACATAAGATTTGAACAGCGAGAAATGTAAGAGGTGGGAATTGAAGCGGCTTTTGGAAAGCAAGGTAGACATTGCAGATGTAGAAACCAAAAGCATAAACTGAGAGACACAACACAAGAGAGGGTGACAGTGGGAAAAAACAGAGGGTGAAAGGGGAGAAAGAGAGAGGAGAAGAGAGAAAAGGAGTGACAGGTAGGGTGGGAGAGAGGGAGAAAGAGAGACAGAGAGAAACAATACAAATTCCAACTGACATGCAGAAGGAGCCGGCATAAAACAGTGTGTCATTGAAATTTGCAACATTTTTTAAATGGCGGCTCTTAAGTTATTTCATATAATAAAAGACTTGAGAAATGAAAATTGTTTATGTGAGCAATATTGTAAAGGCTAAGCCTCTTAATTTAATTTCTTTCAATATTTAAATCTTTTATTTTTAGTCATGATTCAATATTTTATTATACTTATTATAGATATGGCAGTTTTATGTCGAAATACCAGTAGAAGGTGTGGAAAAAATTTAAATTGATATACAAAATAAGGAGTTATTGTTATGCGACTCTCTCTCTCTCTCTCTCACTTGCTCTTTCTTTCTCTCGCACTCGCTCTTCTTCCTTCTCAATCTGTCTAGCAATATGTCATTTTATGTATTCCCTCTCTTTCTCTCTATCGTTCTCTCGCTCATCCTCTCTGTATCTCGAAATATATATATATATATATATATGTATATAAATAAATATAAATATATATATGTATGTATGTGTGTGTGCGTGTGTGCGTATGTGTGTGCGCGTGTGTTCGTGTCTGTGTGTCTGTGCATGTGCGTTTGTGTGAGCATGTATATATATATATGTGTGTGTGTGTATATATGTATATACATATACACATATATGTGTGTATATATATATGTATATGTGGATATATATGTGTATATATGTACATATATATATATATACAATTGCAGCGTGGAAGGTGTTTGTAAGCCATTTAAGAAACACACAAAAGCCGTTCAATTCACTTCAACATTTAAGTTTAATTTGTCAAAATATTTTCGTCGCTAAAATCCGCGACCTCTTCACTGACAAAAATCCGCACGGATTTTTGTCAGTGATTGTCGCGGATTTTAGCGACGAAAATATTTTGACAAATTAAACTTAAATGTTGAAGTGAATTGAACGGCTTTTGTGTGTTTCTTAAATGGCTTACAAACACCTTCCACGCTGCAATTGTTTTCGTTTCAGCACACGATCTCAGATCAAATCACTTGCTATGCGAGTACATCTCCAATATCTATATATATATATATGTATACAAGTAAGAATATATGTATGCATATATCTATATATATATATGTTTGTATGTATGTACGTATCTATCTGTTTATATAATAATATATATATATATACGAGTGTGTGTGTATGTATGTAAGTATGTGTGTGTGTGTGTGTGTGTGTGTGTGTGTGTGTGTGAAGGTGCGTAGCCTAGTGGTGTGGCTTATTACGCGTAAGATTGTTAGATCGCTCGCTGAGAGCATGGAAGTTGAACAGAAAAAGCTCTTCAAATACTCACTGAAAAGCACTTGTGAAATGGAAGTACAAAACCATGCTGATTGGCGAAGCTGCACCAACGGAGATGCCACCTGTTACGAGTGGAAGATTATTACAATATCTATAACTGCATCTCCCTGCAATCCTGTAGCTGTCTCTCACACTTGGCGCGCTTCAATTCGTAGCCCAGAACACATTATTTTTCCCGCGGAAAAGTGTTCAATCAGGATAATTTTCTTGGACTTTTCAGACGAACAGAACCACATCTGGCCTCAGGGTGTTATGGATGACCTGGGGAAACGGCAGTCTCTCCCCAGATCCACTTTCATATCCCATGATTGAGATTCATGCAGCAGGCTATGTGTCCCTTTTGTTCTCCTTGACTGCCTCTCTTCTTGTTTCATGAACTTAATTGCCACCGCTGTTTTCCACTGATGGTGATGATGTTTCTTGAGTCTTTCATACTCCAGAGCGTAAGTGAGTGTTGCATGCACCCTATCATGGCGCCACTTATGTCTTCATTGAGAAAGGGCAATTCTGCACCTTGAAATGATGTGTGCCAGCATACATATTTCAACACAAAATCTACACAGCTGGTCTTCCCTGAAACGCCATCTATGCAAGTTTGTTCGTGTTGGGAGTTTTTTTTCATACGTCACCCGTAGCAGAAAGAAGATGTGAAATGATTCCAGTCTCCACAGGTCTGCCTATGTGACCTTCCTTTTCAGGACAGATACCAGCTCCACAGCTTTGATGTTCTTTCTTCCTTCTGGCTCCACACTTCTGTCTGGATCATGGGACTCCTCTCCCTGAAGCCCACCTTCTGCCATTGTCTGAAGTGGAAGGAACCGTGACGTTAGCAGCATCTGCTTGTAATTTCAGTGATATCGCGTAGCTTCCGCAAGCCTTCAGCCTGAACGACTGTAGAGTTAGCTATCCACTTTCCACCAGACCTTGTAATACTTGCATGTCTGACATGCAAGTATTACTCCCAACTCTCCCAACACCAACAAACTTGCATAGATGGCGTTTCAGGGAAGACCAGCTGTGTAGATTTTATGTTGAAAGATGTATGCTGGCACACATCATTTCAGGGTGCAGAATTGCCCTTTCTCAAGGAAGATATGTGGCGCCATGATAGGGTGCATGCAACAAACTGATCCTGCGAATCTCTGTAATTCATTACCACATTACATTTTGCGAGTTCGAATTCCTCCACTACGGGTGACAGTTGTAGCTGTTCAGATCCTACGTAGCGGCCTAATGAAATGAAGCTTGGTGTGGACACCTAATTACCTTCAGAGGTATTTCTTTATCTTCCTCTCCACCATTTCCACGCTTGTTATTGGAGTTTCATATGGTGCCAATAACCATATTAGTCCGTGTCGGTAAAGCTATGCCTTGTATTTTCATAGAAGGCCTGATATTTCAATCCTACTCAGCTACTCCTCTGCTTGCTACTCCGTATTGGGGACATTGCTATTATTCGAGAGTGAATTCAAACCTAGCTCCAAGGCATTTCTTCTAATTTTCTTCAACAGATGGGAAAGCCTCTCCGTCCACTTGCAGCTTAATTTTGTTTGTTATTTTACCTCTACTGACCACCAATAATACTACTACATTTTGGGGGCTTAAACTTCATTCTAGCCCATGCTGGTGGAGGCGCGTGACTTAGTGGTTAGGGTGTCAGCATCATGATCGTAAGATTGTGGTTTCGATTCATGGACTGGGCGACGGGTTGTGTTCTTGAGCAAAACACTTCCTTTCGCGTTGCTCCAGTCCACTCAGCTGGCAAAAATGAGTAACGCTGCCATGGACTGGCGTCCCATCGAGCTGGGGAACACATACGCCATTGAAACCAGGAAACCGGGCCCATGAGCCTGACTAAGCTTTAAAAGGGCGCATTTTTTATTATTTTTTTTATATGCCATATGATCCACTGAAGCCCGCTCCCTTTCTCCATCCGCACGGGTTGTAGTTGTCACCGTGGGACCATTCAGGAAGCACCTTATCGGACGTTGAGGCATGCGTAATTCCCTTGTTAGGTCTTGGGCTTGCTTATCAGTAGCAGGTATGACGAGAATTATGCCCCAAATGAAAGGGATCAGTGAAATTGTGCAGTCAGTTATAATTTTTTTCTCCAGATCTTGCCACCAAGTTCTAAAGTGTGCTGTTTAGATGCGTAACTGGATCTCTCCTTATTAGCAGGTAATTATTTCCTTAATAAGCGTAAAATACATATATGCATGCATGCATACCTACGCATATACAGATATGTGTACGTGTGTACGAGTGTATGTGTGTGTATATATGTATATGTATTTCAGTGGATACACGAATGTAAGGAGAAACTGAGACACGTTAGTGTGACTTCTGAATGTATATATATATATACCTAAATAAGTGTAAGGTTTATACATATATATTTCTACGTATATATAACCTACCTATTTTTATGCACATATACCAGTAATGGATATGATCAGTTTTAGACATTTTAAATGTTTCTCTCCTGGAAGGATCAATTTAGAGGAAGCAATTGTGAAGTCATCGCGTCTAGTAAAACATTATCCAAGCCGATATTGCTTTCTGAAATGCATTTCTAACAAGCGAAAATATACACTCATATATACATACATATATACATACATACATACATACATACATACATACATACATACATGCATACATAAATACATATATACAAACATACATACATACATACACACACACATACATACATGTATGTGTATGAGTGTTTGTGTGTGTGTGTTTGTGTATATATATATATGTGTGTATATATATGTATATATATGTCATGTTTATGAATACATACACACACACATACAAACAAGTATATATGCATTCATGTGTGTGGAAGAGTGTATGTATGCGTGTATATATATATATATATATATATATATATATATATATATGTAGGCATATACACATTCACACACCTCACACATGAACATTTTAAAAATAATATTTTCATTTTCGCCATTTTGATTTTATAACAAGCCAAAAAAATTAAACAATCGACTTTTTATAACATTAAGGAACAGTTATATTTCATATTTATAGAAAAATTAATTTAATAAACATAAATTAAAAAAGGCTTCCTATTTGACAGCACACGCAAATCTTACATGCACGTGAATACAAATAAATATATGTGAGTATGTGTGTGCATGTATGTGCGTGTGTGCGCGCGTGTGTCTATAGTTAGTAAGGTAGAAGCGGTGGTAACACAGAGGTAAAAATATAAGGTCGTCATTACTATAAATCAAACTGCAGTGTGTGTTTGTAAGCTTATGTAAAAGGGAATTTACATATTTATATAATATATCGTTTCAGATTATTACACGCGTACACACAAAAAAATTATCATGCCCACCACACACACACATGAACATACGCCTCTCCTTATATATATATATATATATATATATATATATATGCATAGACACACTAGCACACACATATGTATATACATACATATGTATATATATATATATGTATGTATGTCTTTTATATATACACATATGTATAGATGTATGCACTATACTTAATTATATCTTTATAGATTTTTACATGCCTATACAATAGATTATATATAATATATATATATTATATATATATCTATATATATAGATAGATAGATAGATATCTAGATAGATAGATAATAATAGATGGATATATATATATATATGTATGTATGTATGTATGTATGTATATACGTATCTATATTTATACACCATGCATATTTACATAAACATAGCTAGGTAGATAGATAGAATAATTGATAGATAGATAGACAGAGAGAATGAGAGGGAGAGGAGAAAAGAAAATAAAGAAAGTGCCTTGAAGGGAGGTAGAAAACAAGAAAAGATTAATATATGGAAAAAGATTTGGGAGAGAAACCTTGAAGATAAAGGATGTGAGACAGATATAAAGGAGTGAAATACTTCAAGAATCCCGGGAAACCAAAGAAAAAAAAAGAAAAAAAGAAGAAAACACAAAGAAGCATACAGGCCACACCCAAACATAAACCTAAGCAAATATGATAACATGAATAAATAACCCAGCTATGGCAAGACTGAAATGATTGCGCACAAAATATCTCACAACACATCAAAAATCATACAGTGCATACTAATTTTCTTGCCGTGTACAGAGTAATATTTATTTCGCAAGGCGCCATAAATTTAACTGCAGTTTAAAATATTGCTGCAGCGATAAATTTTCTTCCTTCAAATGCAAGAGGCATTGCACGTAAGAATGAATTAATATTGCACTTGGTTTAGTTATGACATGACCTGTTGTTACAGTCATTAGTGATTAAGGGACCGATACACTGAGGTACAAGAATGCAAAATACATGTCATATATAGATGCTAATTTCTTTTATTTGCAGAGAGAGAGAGGAGAGAGAGAGAGAGAGAGAGAAAGAGATAAAGAGATAAAGAGAAGGGAGAACGCTTGTGTATCTATCTATCTATCTATCAATCTTATTTATCTACGTATCTATCTACTATCTATCTATCTATATATCTGTATGTCTGTCTATCTCTGTCTGTCCTTTTATGTATCTGTCTCTCTGTCTCTGAGTCAGTCTGTCCACTTATTTATCCTTCTCTCTCTGTATATATATATATATATATATATAAGGTTAATCCAAACGGGAAAACCGGAAAAACAACAACACGTGGAACAATTACAGTATATTATTATTAGGCGCTCAGGAAAAATGGAAGAGGAGGGTATGACGTTTCGAGCGGAGCTCTTCGTCGGAAACATAGGAGAAGAAAAATAGATATATATATATATATATATATATATATTATATATATATATAATATATATATATATATATATAATATATATATACATAATATTATATATAGATATATATATATATATCATATATATATACATATATATATTATATAAATATACATATATATATATATATATACATATACTATATTATATATATACATATATATATATATATCTTACTGCCTGTCTGTATATGTGTGTCTGTTTCCTTGAGTATCTGTCTATCTGTCAACCTCGTTGAGAAGCTCTCTGTCCGTCTGTTTATAAATCTCTCTCCTTCTCCTTCTCCTTCTCCGTCTCTCTATCTACCTGACAGAATGTGTGTGTGTGCGCTTGTGTTTCAACGTGACAAAACTGCATGGCCTACAGGTTAGTGTGTTGCACTAACAATCTCAAGATCATTGTTTGAATTCCTGGATTATGTGATGTATTGTGTTCTTGTGTAAAATTCATCCTCTCTCGTTGCTCTGCGAACAAGCTGTCACCTTATGTGTAGCACACCGTGTATCTGTACTGGCAATATGCATTTGTGCAGGTTCTTCCCCAAGAAATTGTAGAACCGTCATTTTCGAACTACGAGACAGCAACCTAACGCCGTTTTAGCAAAGATGAGATTTTTTCGCTTTGAATTTTCAGCGTCTTCACTAATTTCTACTCTTTGATAGCATAATGGTCTGTACAACGTATGCTACTAAACACACGCACACACCATACATACACACACACACTAACACACACGCATCACACAGGCACCACACAC
>NC_043001.1:78462163-78474663 GCF_006345805.1 Octopus sinensis
GCCGTGAGCGGTACATCATTTGTACGATGTGGAGAATATACCGCCAACTTTGTCCAAACGACTAGGTTCATCCAAGACTGAGACCACGGGCCATACGTCCCCTGCCCAATTCAAGATCAGAGCATACATATACACTACAACATAATTTCTTTTCCTCCACAGGCCCTGCCGTATTTAACATTGTCCCGAAATTGATCAAAGAGGGACAGGATCCCATCAACTTTAAACGGAGTCTGGATAGATTCCTTCAAAGAATAACAGATAAGCCACCCATAATTGGATACAACTCACCCAACAAAAACTCACTACTTGAATGGACCATAAGCAAAACTTGACTTAAACAAGATTCAAATAATCCTATCAGGTGGTGCTTTTAAGTTAGACATGGCCTGGACCAATCATTGGTCGAAATACATCTAAGTTTATCTAAGTTTATATATATATATATATATATATATATATATAATATATATATATATATATATATATATATATATATATATATATATATATATATCTATATACATTTATATATATTGGCTTGTATATATGTGGGATGTGCGGTAAAAGATTGTTTCTCCAGTCACATGGCCCCAATTTCGGTCACTGAGATATGTAGCACACTGCCAAAATACCAATCTTAAGAAATTAAGATTCTCAAAACCAGATTGCAGAAAGCTGATTCGAAAACTACTAATCCAATCCATCAATGGCACTGTAAAAATCAGTAAAACTTCCAAGTATTTTATCATTTAAGTATATATGAGCATGTCTAGCTATGGAGCTATTTGCATGAAAAGACTTACACAAAACAAAGCATTCAAATCTGCAGGTATACATGTATGCATCTACATACGTACATACATATGTACATACATACAAACATACATACATACATACGTACGAGGGGCGTTCAATAAGTAATGCCCCTGACCCACTTCCCATATCAGCAGAGCAACGGAACTTGGCACAGTTATTGGTCTTTTTCTACATATTGGTCTTTTTCTCAGAGTTACGCATTTCTCCCATTTGATCCAGCTCTGGAGACCGTTTTTGTAAAAGACCCCAGCTTGGTCCTCCATCCACGACGTGACTTTAGAAATCAAGGCTGCATCATCTGGGAAATGCTTTCCTTTCAAAAACAACTTCATGGCTGGGAAGAGGTGAAAATCAGAGGGTGTAAGGTCAGGAGAGTAGGGGGGGAGTTCATAGCCGCACGCCTGTGCTTCTGATCTGGCGACACGCGAGTTGTGGACCGGAGTGTTGTCCTGCAGGAGGAGGATGCCTTCGCTGATCTTGCTCCGCCTCTTGATTTTGATAGCTTCTCTTAATTTCCTCAAAAGTGAAGCATAATAGGCTCCTGTAATTGTGGTACCCTTTGCCAGGAAATCTGTCATCACTACTCCGTCCTGGTCCCAGAAGACTGTGAGCATGACCTTGCTAGCAGAGGGCTGCACCCTTGCCTCCTTTGGAGGAGGTGAGTCACGGTGCTTCCACTGCATTGACTGGGCTTTGGTCTCTGGATCATAGTGATGGACCCAGGTTTCATCCTGTGTAATAAGTCTTTTGAAAAAGTTTGACTCATCTTGGTACGTCTCTAAATTCATCCTCGAGCACTCGACGCGTTCTTGCTTCTGGAAAGGTGTGAGCAACCTGGGAATCCATCTGGCAGACACCTTTTGCATATGCAAATGGTCATGAATGATAGTTTCCACTGACCCGGTACTAATCTTGACCTCATGGGCTATTTGGTGAATAGTTATGCGTCGATCTTCCAAAATGGCAGCCTCAACTTGACGGACAGATACCTCATCAATGGCAGAAGGGGGTCGACCAGATCTGGGAGCTGTTTCCACAGAGTTCCGACCATGTTTGAATTCATGATGCCAGCGTTTTACAAGGTCATATGATGGGGCATCATCACCATAAGTTACTTTCATTTCATCAAAGTCTCCCATGGTGTGCGTCCTTTCAAATACAAAACCGGATCACTGCTCGACACTCAACAGGCTCCATTTCACACTTGACTCAGTTCAAACACCTGTAATCAGAAACCATAATTAGTTCAGAGCTGTAATTTGCCACCTATCTATAGAGATATAAGTAATTGCACATGCAAAATTTCAACTAGATCAAACACCTGGACGTGGGTCAGAGGCATTACTTATTGAACGTCCCTCGTACATACATACATACATACATACATACATACATACATACATACATAAATACATACATACATACATACATACATACATACATACATACATACATACATACATACATACATACATACATACATAAAAAATTACCCTGTTGTTGATGTTGAAATTCCAATGAAAATCCCTGGATCTAGGTTAGAACCCGGGTCTTTTCCCATCGGCAAGCAGTTTTTCAAATAAAACTGAATAGATATATTATTAAGGGAATTGATCACCAGGTACTTGATGATATCGACTATTTATATATATATATATATATATATATATGTGTGTGTGTGTATGTGTGTGTGTGTGTGTGTGTGTGTGTGTGTGTATATATGGGAAGAGAGAGAGAGAGAGAGAAAGAGAGAGATTTGTGTGAGTGTATCTTTTAAATTTCTTTACGGGAAACCTGTTGAATATGCACTTAAAACTCCTACGGACGACACATAATAATCAAAACAATAATATTTGGATGGAATTTAAGAACATTTAATACATCGCTACGCCCGTTTCCACAAATCACATGTCTCTCAAGAGGATAGCTCGTATTCCTGGCATGATCACAGTATAATCCCTAGAAGTTTTACGAGCATATTCAAGCAATTATAACATGTATACAGTGTGCGGTGAATAATTTGCCGTCTAAACTACCCTGAACGAAAAATAACACTGACATCTCATTTTAACAGATATGTTTACCAATATTACAAAAAAATATCTTGAAATACTAAAGTATAAATATATTCAATAAAATCGCCATTTGCTTCAAACACGGCCTCCAGAGTACGATTGTTAAATTGTCGCAATTTTATATTTTAATTTTCGTACATGCGCATTGTCTCCTTTTGATTTTATTTACTACACATTATAGTAGGGTCAGTTGGGCACCGTCTGTGAGGGAAAAAAACAGCACCATGACGCAATTCACTCTGCCAAAAGTTTAGAAACGACATCACATCTAACTCTCCAGACTGCAACCCCCTTGATTATTGTGTGAGGTGCATTTGAGCGAGAGGCAAACAAAACACCTTGTAACACCAAAGATAAACTGAGGGCTAGAATTATCAGAGCACAGACAAAGAGACCGTCCAGAAGAGTTGCAGGAGATTCTGAAGTCACTGGAACCAATGGTGATTTTTATGGAATAAATTTACCCATTAGTATTTCAAGATATTTTAATGTAATTTGTGTAAATATATCTGTTAAAATGAGATATCAGTGTTATTTTCATTTTAGTGTAATTTAGACGACACTTTACTTACAGCACCCTACATATATACGAACACTATATATTCTTATGAACCATACTAGCTAAATAATCAATATCATCAAGTGTCGGGTGATCAATTCCCTTAATATCCGAAAAACAGTTTGTAAAGTCTTTGGTGGGTTTTATCCGCACCTTATAAAAATAATTATTTAATACAATTATAAATTAATATGAAATTTTACCTACAGGATTTTTATTTCACGCTAGCCACTTGATAAAATCATTAACGCGATTTTATACTTAATTTTATAAAATATATATTTTTGCTCTTGATGAAATTGCATTCGCTGCGAGATTATTTTAATAACAAATGAACGTGGCTGAAATGAAAAAAAAAAAAAAGACTTTTACTAGTGTATACATGTAAATTTATGTATATGGCTGTTCAGATATGTTGTTTTTATGGGTATATATAGATATTTTCATCGATGTACTTTTGCATATCGTACTAATGACTGCATGGGTTTTTTATAACGCTAAGCTGGAAATCGATTTACAATAAACTATTATTTTCGAGTAATCTTACTCATTTTTTCAACTGCCCGCTTACAATTCGTATCAATGGAGTATAGATGTGATTCTTAGATCCATTTGGCGTCTATTTCTTCTGTGTTGGCGGGGGGAGTCATCCGCACCCTTTAATATAATTATTTTATGTAATTATAAATTGGTATATAATATTACCTAAAAGCCACTTCAAAAATCATTAAAACGCTTTTATCCTTAATCTTATAATACATATATGTATACATACATACATACATACAACAACCATCCATCCATACATACATACATATATACATATATACATATATATATATTTATGTATATATGTCTATATATATGTAAATATACATATGTATATATATATATTTATGTATGTGTATATATATATATATATGTATATATGTATATATATATATATATATATATATATATGCATATATATGTATATATGTATATATTGCATATATATGTATATATGTATATATATATATGCATATATAGGTATATATGTATATATAAATATGTATATATATATGTATATATATATATATATGTGTGTATACGCATGTATATATATATATATATATATGTATGTATGTGCGTGTGCTCGTGAATGCATGTGTGTGCCAGGTGTGTGTGTGTTTTTGTGTGTGTATGCATGTATATCTGTGTTTTGTCCGTTCGTACCTCACCATGACATAACCGGTTCTGGTGCGTTTACGGCCCCGTAACTTAACAGATCGAATAAAGCATACATTACAATAACTATCAGACTTTTTTAAAGTAAGAACTGACGTCACTTTGTTCGCTTAAATACTTGCAGACTGTTCCCTGCCATGGACGCCATTTATTGATTGAAACAAATGAAAAAAAAAAATGTAAATTCAACGATGTAATTGAAACAAAGACTGCATACATAAACAAGAATCTTAAACATTGAATCCAATATCTGAATATTTTTTTCATCATTTTTTTTTTTTGTTTACTCATTGGACTGTGGCTATGCTGGGGGTACCACATTTTATCATGGTGATCATTCTATCAGTCACTTTTTGCTGAAACGCTAAGTGACTGTGAGATATACACACCAACACCGGTTGTCAAGCGGAAGTGGTGGGCAAACAGAGACACACAAACACGCACGCACAAACACATATTTGTACTCACACAGACACACACACGCGCGCACACACGCACACACACACACACACACAACACACACATATATATATATATATATATATACACATTGAGAGAGAGAGAGTGAGATAGATAGATACATAGATAGATAGAAATGCATATATATAAATATATATATACACATATATATACGCATACACACACACACAATCACGCACACACACGCACATACACAGACACACACACACACATATATGAAGGTCGACTTTCAGTTTCTGTCTACCAAATACACTCACAAGGATTTGGTTAGCCCATGGCTACAGTAGAAGCCCCTTCCCCAAGTTGCCATGCAATGGGAGGGAGCTCGGGAATCATCTGTTTGGGAAGCAAGCTTCTTCCTACATTGTCATGCCTGCGCCTGTATTCATTATATAGAGATTTTAAATAAATATTTCAGTTTAAAGAAAGGCAACCACTCTACATATACACGTCTGTCCTCACACAACCATCAGTCAACAACACGAATATACGTTTTAGTGAAAATAATCATGAGCTTCAAAATAATAAGAGCTTCAAAAAACTTGAATTATACATTGCTCAACATCAAAGGTAAAGAATCTGCATAAGACGACACTTTCTCGATGGCTTAGACCATAAGACATGAGGAAATCAGAGAAGCGTTCGAACATAAAACGAAAAAATCCTTCAAGAGAGTTTTGGCGGTATGTTATTTGGTTTTTGATGATATTTTTCGTATATCTAGTCATTTTTAATTCAAGATATATATGCGTGTATGTGTATGTATATTCTTTACACAAACACACGCATACACACATATATGTATATACATATATATACATTCATATATATATATTTATATATATATACGTATATGTATGTATGTATATATATATATACGTATACATATATGTATATATATATAACATATATATAATGTATATATTCGTATATATGTATATATATTCATATATATATATGTATATATACGTATATATACATATATACATACGTGTATATATATATATATATATATACATGATGACAGCCGCATCGGTGAAACGTGTAAAAGAATAAAGGAAGAGATACATACATGAAATAAAATGTGTGTATGTTTATACGAAGCAAGTTATAGGCCAATGTTGCAATAAAGCTTTGAATTATATATAGTATCTACTCATACCTTTTTGTGGAATTTGTCAACATAGGCTATATGATATTTTCTTATAATTTCCTCAAAGAAACCCAAAGAAACCCTTTTCCTTATTTTAATACCTGGAATTGAATTATAACCTGGAAAGTACACTTAGCAAATTGAATTGCTTAATTTTTTTCTTTTCCACATAACTGAGTTTTTTTTCCTTTTTCTGAAGGAAAATTCCATTTGCCAATAAACTTCCTGAATGCAACCAAATAAATGCTGGATTATTATAAACAAGTATTACTTATCAAATGACGAGTATCGTTGGAAGAATGCTTTTACCACCTTTGGTCGTATACGAAATACGTTACACAAGAAGAATATTATTCAAGAAATACGCTATATATACAATATTTACAACGTAACCATTATCAAATTTCTTCGTGTTTACTTGGAATGATGAAATAAAAACGTATCTTCTACAGAAAAAATGTAATTTTCTGTCATTTACCACATCTTCCTAATCTCTTCCTCCTTTTCTTTTCCCTCTGCTTCTGTGATTCCTTCTTCTCACCTCTGCATTTGTGTGTTTTTTTTACCTTTGATATTGGCTACCAAGCTTAGTATGTGAATTCGTTTTGCAATCTCATGTTGATGCCTTCTGTATATCTCTTTTACAGTCGGCCACACTCTCTTTACATACATATGCAATGCAAATGGTGACTGGAGATATCAAGCATCCAACCAAGAAGTCAACATTTATATTATCAATTTGTAAATAAATATTCCAGCATTCCGTATGAACGACGGTGGGATAGCATTTTGAAGAGTAGTACATTCTCTCATGAAAATCTCCAAAACTCCCGATTGAAACTCTGAGTGCTATTTCTTCAGTCTAGAGAACCCTTGAAAATCGTAAAACACCAGCCACTTATGCGGAAAAATATCAAGAACAAAATGTCAGCTGCGAACAATGAAGAGATAAAATGTTAAACGATGAGAACAATTTCTTTTATTTTGAAAGTTCAAAGAATTATGCCCTTCTCGACGATCAAAGCTTCGAAGAGATGCCCCGCCAAATTTTTTAAATAACTTACATTCCACAAAGCTCTACAAGGAAAATACCCTGCATACGAACAGACGATTAATATGAGGGTGTATACCCATGAATAAACCTTCACTATAATATCAAATATTGACACAAAGTGTCTTTTAGAAGCATGTCGGTTGCAAAACATCACATATTTAAGGCTATGCGTTTAGAAATGAACTGTTCTTTTAAAACCTGTTAGAAAGATAATATTTACGGAGAGCCACATCACAACATACGCCTTCTCTACCGAGATTAAAAATTTGCATAATCATCGATGCACTTCCTGATGCCATTGTGTGTTTAAGTAGCAATCTCGAATAGTTGGTGTTTTCAGTTAAACAAAATAATCAGCTAACACGCACTTTGCATATTTAATCAGGAAGGTAAACATTGAAACGTATGCAAGAATTTTCTAAAATTCAACATGTATTTCTTTATTGATGTTGTTATCGAAATAACAGCAACGGAGCTTTGTTTCTCTGTTAAATACAAAAACCAACGGATAAGAATTATTCAAGTAATTTCAAACACAAAGGTTACGTGCCTGCATATATGCATATAGGCATGCATACAAGCATACAACTGCACGCACACGCACACACATACATATATATATATACAAAGAAAAGCATTTATGCAGGTGCATATATACACATATGCATACACACACGCTTACATACACACGCATACATATATATACATGCAAATACACGTACATACACGTAAATAATTTCAATGCTTTTCTATTTAATAAAAATAAATATATTCACGCAATGGCATATGTGCATATGTTGAACATGCATATATATATATATATATATATATATATATATATATATAAAACAATAAAGCACATATAATCACACATGTGTATTAAACAGACATGGGCGGACATTACGTGAATACAAGTATGTACACACATACTCCTACATATATACACAAGCATTACTTCACTCACATATGCACACACTTCTGGAGCTCTCTTAATTTGTTAGAGACCAGCGTGTATTTTGTTAAGAAGCACTGAAAAAATCTCAAGAACATTAAGCATATAAATATATATATATATATATGTGCATGTATACACACTCAATAATAATAATTTGAGCACTTTGTTCGTAAATGCCGAAGCGACAATGTGAAAAGGCTTGGCTTTTCATAAAGATAAATCAGGTATTTAACGCATACATTACAAATAAAATCTGTAAGCAGAAAAATAAAAATGTGCAAGAACTTGCTCATGTTCACAGTGTGACTATTTTTATTCTCTACCTACCAACAATGTCGCTTTTTATCGTTTTTAAAAACCAGTTCCATTTTACAGAAATAATTTAAATAAAACTGAAAGAAACTTAAAAACATATATAGAGGCAAGCATTTACACCATATCCATTCATACGTATATATGCGCATATACACATAGATGTAAATTAGTTTTCGTTTACATAGGAGTGCTACTGTTTTGGAAAATCGGACAAACAAATTTAAGAAATATGCGCAGGAATGGCTCTATGGCAAGTAGCTTGCTTCCCATGCATGTTTCCGGGTTCAGTCCCACTGTGTGGTATCTTGGAAAGTGTCTTCTACTTTAGCCTCAGAATGAATAAAGCTTTTGAGTGCATCTGTTAGAGAGAAAACGAAACGTGCCCGTCATATCTATATATACACACATATGTGTGTGCATGTATGTATGTATATATATATCGTTGCATTTCATCGGTTACAACGACGAGGGTTCTAGTTGATCCGATAAACGGAAAAGCCTGCTCGAAAAGTAACGATAGAATAAGTACTAAGCTTGAAAATAAGTATTGTGGTCGATTTGTTCAACTAAATCCCTCTCAATTTTTTGCCCCAATCAAATGACTGAAACAAATAAAAGGATAACATAATTAAGAATGAACACTGACACAAATACCCCGCATACATACACATGCATATATATACACACATGCATGTATATACACATACATACATACATTTATATACACATACATAGATTTATACATACATATACACACATATATATGCACGCGTATCTTCTAGGGATCTTGGCATATTTCTAAGGAAGAAGTGTTTGTCAAACACTTTGCTATTTAATGGATATACATATATATGTAGCTGGTAAGTTGCTTGCTTACGAACCACATGGTTCCTGGTTCGGTCCCACTGCGTGATACCTTAGGCGACTGTCTTCTACTATAGCCTCGGGCCGGCCAAAGCCTTTTGAGTGGACTTGGCAGTCGGAAACTGAAGAAGCCCATCGTATATATGTATGTGTGTATATATGCTTATGTGTCTGTGTTTGTTCCCCAACATCGCTTGACAACCGATGCTGGTGTGTTTACGTCCCCGTAACTTAGCGATTCGGGATGAGAGACCGATACAATAAGTACAAAGAATAAGTCCTTGGGTTGATTTGCTCGACTAGAGGCGATGCTCAGCATGACCACAGTCAAATGACTATAACAAGTAAAATAGTAAAAGAGTAATATATATATATATATAATATATATATATATATTATATATATATATATATATATATATAGTGGTTAGGGCAGCGGATCGCGGTCGTAGGATCGCGGTTTCGATTCCCAGCCCGGGCGTTGTGAGTGTTTATTGAGCGAAAACACCTAAAATCTCCACGAGTCTCCAGCAGGGGGTGGTGATCCCTGCTGTACTCTTTCACCACTCTTTCTTTCACTCTTTCTTCTGTAGGCCTGCTCGCTTAGCCAGCGGGGTGGCGTCATTCAAAGGCTAAAACAACTACGCCTGATGGACTGGTCGGTCACGTGATCACGTGATATACATTGTAATTTCGGACCATAAATTAAAGTATATGATCTGCTCTCAAAATACAAGACCCACCTGACATAGGGTAAATGAAATAGAAGGCGGAAGAGGAAATCCAGGACATATAGGATGTCGCTTGAGCACGATGGCGTTTGAATTCTCGTAGCCTAACTATAAAAATTTAGAGTCTGCAGTTGTCTTGTCGTAATAAATATTTGGATGACCTTCTTAAACGGCGAACGTTTGATCAAAGAAAGACAAATTGACGTAAAACCTATGTGAATATTAAAAGGTTAATTCTTTTCGTAACATACGCCTTACTGAAAGAGTGACTGATCAAAATAAACTTTAAAAAGCGAGTCAGGAATAGATAGGATTGCATGCTTGCAAATAGTCATCCATCCATCCATCCATCCATCCATCCATCCATACATACATACATAAATACATACCTACAAATATAATTCATAAATATACGAGGGACGTTCAATAAGTAATGCCTCTGACACACTTGCAGTTGTTTGATCTAGCTGAAAGTTTGCATGTGCAATCATTAATATCTCTACAGAGTAAGTGGCAAATTACAGCTCTGAATTAATTGTGGTTTCTGATTTACAGGTGTTTGAACCGAGTCAAGTGTGAAATGGAGCCTGTTGAGTGTCGAGCAGTGATCCGGTTTTTGTATTTGAAAGGACGCACACCACGGGAAACTTTTCATGAAATGAAAGTAACTTATGGTGATGATGCCCCATCATATGACCTTGTAAAACGCTGGCATCGTGAATTCAAACATGGTCGGAACTCTGTGGAAACAGCTCCCAGATCTGGTTGCTCCTTCTGCCATTGATGAGGCATCTGTCCGTCAAGTTGAGGCTGCCATTTTGGAAAATTGACGCATAATTATTCGCCAAATAGCCCATGAGGTCAAGATTAGTACCGGGTCTGTGGAAACTATCATTCATGACCATTTGCATATGCAAAAGGTGTCTGCCAGATGGATTCCCAGGTTGCTCACGCCTTTCCAGAAGCAAGAACGCGTCGAGTGCTCGAGGGTGAATTTGGAGATGTGCCAAGAAGATGAGTCAAAATTTTTCAAAAGACTGATTACACAGGATGAAACCTGGGTCCATCACAATGATCCAGAGACCAAAGCCCAGTCAATGCAGTGGAAGCACCGTGACTCACCTCCTCCAAAGAAGGCAAGGGTGCAGCCCTCCGCTGGCAAGGTCATGCTCACTGTCTTCTGGGACCAGGATGGAGTAGTGATGACAGATTTCTTGGCAAAGGGTACCACAATTGCAGGAGCCTATTATGCTTCACTTTTGAGGAAATTAAGAGAAGTTATCAAAACCAAGAGGCGGGGCAAGATCAGCAAATGCATCCTCCGCCTGCAGGACAACGATCCGGTCCACAACTCGCTTGTCGCCAGATCAGAAGCACAGGCATATGGCTATGAACTCCTCCCCCATCCCCCTACTTTCCTGACCTTGCACCCTCTGATTTTCACCTCTTCCCAGCCATGAAGTTGTTTTTGAAAGGAAAGCGTTTCCCAGATGATGCAGCCTTGATTTCTGAAGTCACGTTCAGGTTGGAGGACCAAGCTTGGGTCTTCTACAAAAACGGTCTCCAGAGCTGCATCAAACAATGGGAGAAATGCGTAACTCTGGATGGTTCCTATGTAAAAAAAGACTAATAACTGTGCCAAGTTTCGTTGCTCTACTGCTGTGGGACGTGGGTCAGGGGCATTACTTATTGAACGCCCCTCGTATGCATTTATACATACGTATGTACATCTATGGCTATCGATATCAGTTTGAACGCTAATATCAATGTGTGCTTGTACACTTACAGAAACACACACGCACACACACGTGCACAAATACGCACAAACACACTCAAACACATACACTATACACTCATATGTAGCGCCAGAAAGTTTGCTTTAATATACATGGCGTATTTTATAAATATGCCTGTTCAACCATCACAATAGCATGAAACTATATAATTCTTTAATTTGTTTCATTTTTAAATCTGTAGCCATGCAGGAGCATCACATATACATACATGCATATATACATACATACATACATACACACACATATACACACACGCATATATATATATAAAGGGAAAGTTTACGAAAATAGACAAAAGACAAAGGCAGGTGGAGTACAAACAAACAAATGTATTAGTATAGCGCTCAGGAATAGAAATAGAAAAGGTCTTTTACGTTTCGAGCCTACGCTCTTCGTCAGAAAGATACACAGAAAAAAAAAAACAAGGAGAAAACAAAATGCGTGTAGGAGCTAACAATCTATCATGGCGTCCT
>NC_043001.1:78479663-78498138 GCF_006345805.1 Octopus sinensis
TTGTGTATGTGTAGCCTATGCCTACGTATACTTATGGATGCGTACGTCTAACTAGAGGTATGCGTAATGGTGTATGTAGGATGCAGGTTGTTGGATGAGGGAGGATAGAAATGATGCGGAAGAGAGTGATGGCGGTGGTGGGTTTATAGAATGGGACTCAAAATTAACTTATGAACACAGTAAAAGCATTAAAAGCTGTTGATAATGGTTGGGGAGATATTGAGAACGGTGTAGTTAAGTGGCGTGTTGGAGTGGGACATTATTCTATCTCAGTGGGTAATGGTTGTTTATAGCTTGAAGTAACGTTGGTGGTGTTGTGGTGGTGTTTAAGGTAAATTAATATGGTGGCGTTCTGGTGATGCTACTGTATGGGTTGTGGTATTGGTGGTTGTGGTTTGGTGGTGATGGTGGTTGCGGCGGAAGTGGTGATGGTGATGTTAGTGGTTGCAGCGGGCTGGTAGTAGTGGTTGCCGTAGTAATGGTGATGGTAGTGATGGAGGTTGCGGTGGTAGTGTCAGTGGTTATTGTGATGGTGGTGGTAGTAGTAGTGATGGTGATGGTCGTGATAGTGGTGATACTGGTGGTGGTAGTAATGGTTGTCTTGGTGATGGTGAAGCTGGTAGTGACGATGGTGGTGATGGTAGTTGCGATTGTAGTGATGATGGTGATGGTAGTAGTGACTGTATAGGTGATGATGGTAGTAGTGATGGTGGTTGTGATGGTGGTAATGAAGTTGGTGGTAATGGCGGTGGTGTTGGTGACGGTGGTGGTAATGGTTGGTGATGGTGGTGGTGGTAATGATGGAGGTGTAAGTGGTGGTGTGAATTTTGGCGATGACGGTAGTAGTCACGTTGGTGGTGCTCATAGTGGTGTTGGTAATAGTAGTGATAGTGGTGGTGGCGGTGATGAGGTAGTGTCAGTGAGAATTGTGAGAACGTGTAAAGATGGTGATGATGGGTGCGGTGACAGTGTGGGCGGAGACAGTGGGCGCGGCGACGGAGGTATTTTTGTTGTTGTTGTTGATGTTGTTGTTGTTGTTGTTGGTGGTGGTGGTGTCACTTGTGGTGAGTACGAGCGAGAGACGTGTACCGAATCTGTAATACTGGTGGTGTTGGTGGTGGTTGTATTGTTGTTATTGTTAGTGTTTTGATGTTTTTTTTTGTTGTTGTTAGTGGTGGTGGTGGCAGTGGTAGTGGTGGTGGCGGTGGTGACCAAGGGCGTGATCTTCACTGTCGATGCGTCGATGTCGGTGTCAGCAATGACAGTGTTGTTTCTCATTTTAATGATAGTGGGTAGGGTGAAGATGACAAAGAAATAATGGTCCAAGTTGGATGTGGAGGTAATGGTGGTGGTTCAGATGGCAACACTGGGGGTGAGTAATAATGTTTACCTATTATGATAGTTGTTGTGTTGTTTGTATACTTGTTGATTCTAGTGAAGACTCTTGTCTATTGCATTCATAATGCAGATGTTGTTGTTGAAGTTGTTCTTTTCATCATCATCGCCGTCGTCGTCGTTGTTCTTTAAACACAGGTCAATACTTATGCTGGAGATCTTTGATCAAAGATATTTTTTTTGCTATTTGCAACACTCCTATATTTATTCACTTCAGATATAGTTTATGTATAAACCTACTTTAGGAAGATTGCACAGTGATATTTCAGTGAGATGTTACTGCTATTTCAAGCATGATATGTGTGATCGTGTCTCCACATGAGCTCAACAGTGCTGTATTGTTCTGGTTCGTGCTTTTCTTAGGCCTTGGCCTGATTGATCAGACTTATTTCGAAAGCTATTCCAGTCGTGACAATCCCTTCCTTTCTTCAGCAATAATATTGTTTGGTGTATATTACCGTAGGATATATGGTTTTAGGAAGAAGTTTCAGCTATTTCTAATATTTTCATCTAAGGTCTAACCCATTGGTTTGCTTTTTGATTTGTGCATGGTACTATTATTTACTCAAGTCAAGTTTGATTGTGAAGACATGTAGCAGAAGGCACGCCAGTCATGACGATCTCCTTTTCGGCTTAACTAGGTTTATTTTACGGAATGACTGAAGCGTGGAAAGCATATATTAAGTCACTGAAAAACACACTGTTAACTACACGAAAAACATTTATTTGGTTTAAAACGTTTGGTAATAAACGTTTTTGTCTTCCACATAGTATTCATTTTATTTCATAACCCCTAAAACACATCCAAACAGGAGCATCACCACCCAAACAAATAAATAATATCCAGTTAAATAATAATCCAGAATATGGGGATAAAAATATATCCAGCAAAAATAGAAAATAAGAAAAAGGATCTGTCAGTCCTTATTGAAACTAGTAGTCAATCAACACTAAGCAACGAGAAGAGAAGAAAAATACTATGTAAATACAAAATTACAGAACAACTTATACCTGAGATAAAGGAACAGCTAAAATAATATATCCTCACCAAAGCACAAAAGATCCGTCACTATGAGATACGCCAACGCTTCTTTGAACAAAGTAAGCCGTTCAACTCCAACCCCAAAAGATTCTACCAAGAACTTGGGGAAATTAAAATAGAGATCGATGCAACACCAACAGCAGGAGTGGAAGAATTTTGGAAAGAAATATAGTCGGCGAAGGAACAACCTCAGCAAAGATCAATCAAAATAACGAACACAGCACCTAAACGACTCTGGACCCCTATAACAACTGAAGAGGTCACCCAGGCACGGCACAAACTTAGCAACTTAAAGGCACCCGGGCACGACAAGATCCCAACTTCTGGTTGAAATAACTGACCGGAACACATACAAAGTTGGCTGAGAAATTTAGTGAAGTACTAGCAGAGCCAGAGACGATACCTGAATGGCTCACGGAAAGGAAAACTATCCTAATTCCCAAATCCACTGAAACGGCAAACCCACAAAATTACAGACCGATAACTATCTCCCTTACTGCAATAATATCGCAGAGAATAAGGAAACATCCGGAAGAAAACAACCTGTTTCCAGAAGAGCAGATGGGATGCTGCAAGGGCTCATAAAGAGCTTGTAAAGATCGGCTACAAATAATAAAGCCATAACTGAAGACAGCCGCTGAAGCAAGAAGGGTTTAAGTATGGGCTGGATCGATTACCGAAAGTCTTTTGATAGTATTCCCCACACATGGATCCTAGAAACACTAGCCATAAACAAGGTAGCACCAATAATCATAAAATATATAAAACTTTCCATGAATATATGGCAGACAGTGCTGCAGCTCCAGACAATAGAGGGACTCATAAAAACCAAAGCCATCCCTATTAGAAGGGGAATATTCCAGGGAGACACGCTATCTCCACTTATTTTCTGCTTGGGACTCACACCTTTATCTGGCATGTTAAACAGAACTGAATGTGGATACAATTGTTACGGCAAAGCAATTAGCCACATCTTATATATGGATTATCTAAAATGTACGCTACAAATGATACACATCTGGAAACATTACTTCAGACAGTACGTGGATTTACCAAAGAAGTAAACATAAAATTTGGCTTTGAAAAATATGTCAAAGCAACCTTGAAAACAGGAAAACTATTTTAGAGTAGCAATATCACACTAGAGAAAGCAAATGAAATAAGAGAATTAGACCAAAGCCAGACATACAAGTACTTAGAAATCAATGTACTAGATATGATACAGCGCACACAAATGAAAGGGAAGATAAGAAAGGAATACTATAGACGAGTCAGATTAATACTGAAAACAGAACTCAATACAAAAAAGCAAGATAATAGGTATCAACATTGTAGCCGTACCAGGTATAAGATAGAGCTACAATATTCTTAACTGGTCTCTAAATGAACTATTCAAAATAGACTGGAAAACAAGAAAAATAATGCCGGGGTTTAGGATGCACCACCCAAAATCTGACAAAGAAAGGTTATGCATACAACATATCGAGTGGTAGAGGACTTATGCAGCCAGCAAACTATTACAAAATAACCACCATAGGACTACATAAATACCTACTTCAGAAGCATATGAAACTAATACAAATAGCCACAACACACGAACAAAACAAAAACTACTTCCAATCTTTAAGGAAGTTGAAAAATTCAAAAAAGAAGTGATAGTAGCTAACAACTATGAAGAGAAAGAAGAAACAAAAAAAGCTGTAAAACAAATTAAATCCAAGTAAAACTGGAACAGCAACGGATCATGATAATACGATGGCGAGAAAAGCCTCTTCATTGCAAATACTGTGTTAAAATAAACAGATAAGAAATTGACAAAACAAAATACCAACAATGGCTGCGAAGCTCAGGATTTAAAGCAGTGACTCAGGGACTTTTAATTGCAGCACAAGATCAAAGCCTTCCAACAAGAAGTTAATAAAACATGTAATGAAAAGAAATATAACAAGTAACTGCAGAATATGTGAAGATGGACAAGAAACAATAAATCATGCAGTCTCTGTCTGTCCAGTCCTGGCTAAGAAGGAATATATTCACAGACACAACAGGTTTGGGACCTACATACACTAGAAACTACGCCAACACTATGGAATAACAACAGATAAAAATTGTATAGGCACACGCCAGAAAAGATCATAGAAAATGAGAAAACAACAATACTGTGGAATATGCCAATACACACCTATAGAGAAATTAAGGCCAATAGGCCCGATCACCAAGAAGAAAAAAATGCTTTCTAATCGATGTATCAATACCAACAGATGACAATGTTTCTCTAAAAGACATAGAGAAACTTTCAGAACTCAAAGATATGGAAATAGAGATAACACGAGTGTAGAGTGAAGAAACAGAAATAATTCCTATCATAGTAAGCGTATTAGGTATAATAAAAAATATTCAGATAAATATCCAACAAAAACACCGGTACTAACAAGTATGTATAACATACAAAAAATAGAACTACTACACACTGTATATATCCTACAAACCACACTACTTGCCCAGGGCACACAGAGCTGCGCTCGGTAGTGCGGTGAAAGTACGTGATAAATATAAGATTAAATAATAATAATAATAATAATAATAATAATAATAATAATAATAATAATAATAATAATAATAATAATAATAATAATAAGCAAACAAGCTGATGTCGACCAGAAACACACGCACCAATGGTTACGAAGCTCAGGGCTAAAAGCAGAGAGTGAAGGTTTCATATTAGCTGCTCAAGACCAAAGCTTATTAACCCGGAACTACCAAGCCAATGTGATAAAAAATGGTGCTGACCCAAAATGCCGATTCTGTAACGATGAGATTGAAACAATAGACCACCTAATCTCAGGATGTAGAGTCTTAGCCCCTGTAGAATATAAAGCAAGGCATGACAGAGTCGGTCAGTATTTACATTGGACAATATGTCGGCATTATAAAATCAAAACCGCTGACAAATGGTATAAACATCATTCTGAAGCTGTGACTGAGGGAGAAAATGTGTCGATGCTATGGGACTTCCCCGTGCAGACCTATAAGACTATAAAAGCTAATAAACCGGATATTATTATAAAAGATCAGACAAAAAGGATGTGTTTATTAGTTGAAATGAGTATTCCCTGTGATCACAATATATCGGGTGGCATCTCAAGGCGACTACAGTACCAGTGATTGTAGGATCTCTAGGAATGATAAAAAAAGGTACTGAAACCTATTTGAAAATGATTCCAGGCTTACCATCCCTACAGGGAGTGCAAAAAATCGTATTAACTGGAACGGCTCATGTACTGAGAAGAGCACCATCGCTGTGAAAATAACATCCATCCATGAATTTATTTATTTATTAATTTTTAAATATATATTTTATCTGTGAATTTGCGCGTGTAATCTGGGAATGCATACAATGCCCTTCTCTGCCCTAGGTGCACGGAAAACACTCGGCGAGAAACGGAAGAAAATTTGAAGAAAGAAGGAAAAAATATAATAATAATAATAATATGGCTTACGGCCATATCACGTTGAAAGCACCGGTTCTCGTCCGATCACCGAAGTTAAGCAACGTCGAGCCTAGTTAGTGCTTAGATGGGTGACCGCTTGGGAAACCTAGGTGCTGTAAGCGTCACACATTTTTGTAAGCGCAGGAGTGGCTGCGTGGTTCCGGGTTCAGTCCCACTGCGTGGCACCTTGGGCAAGTGTCTTCTGTTATAGCCTCGGGCCGACCAAAGCCTTGTGAGTGGATTTGGTAGACGGACACTGAATGAAGACCGTCGTATATATATATATCTATATGTATATACATGTATGTGCTTGTTGTTTGTGTCTCTGTTTGTTCCCCCACCATCGCTTGACAACCGATGCTGGTGTGTCTACAGCCCCCACACTTAGCGGTTCGGCAAAAATAGACCGATAGAATAAGTACTAGGCTTACAAAGAATAAGTCCTGGGGACGATTTTATTCGACTAAAGGTGATGTTCCAGTATGACCGGAATCAAATGACTGAAACAAGTAAAATAGTAATAATAATAATAATAATAATAATAATAATAATAATAATAATAATAATAATAATAATAATAATAATGGTTTCAAATTTTGTCACAAGGGCACAAAAATTTGAGGAGGGGACTAGTTTCACTTGTACGTAATTTATCGACTTCAAAGGGATGAAAAACAAAGTCGGCTTCATCGGGTTTTGAACTCAGATCCTAGTTGCAGACAAAACAGCGTTAAGCATTTCACCCGGTATGCTAACGAACCTGCTAGCTCACCACCTTTTGATAAGAATAATAATGAGGAGTAAGAGGAGGAGGAGAAGGCAGATTAGGACGATGACGATAATGATGAGGATGATGATGTTATGACGTCGACGACAACGACGACTCTTTCCCATGCACAATGCACTGTTGTACATCAAGAAACTCCCTTTGTTTCTTCTAAGTCTGTAATACGCAATTAGGGGGATATTTAGTTGCTGGAAATAGCAGAAATGAGCAATGAACAAATACACTGGCACTCTTGTCGGCTTGTTAATGTTCTCTTTGTTCTCGATCTACATTTTTCTGTTGGCTACTTTACATAGAATTACTAGAGTCATTTCTACAGTTGTTATTCAAAAACACATGTACCAGTGTGAAACTAACAGGATATAACTAAAATGACCAACCGAAACTCTAAATGTGAAACCGACCGCTCAGATAATCGTCATAAGAAAAGGGTGTGGAGAAACGAAAAATATTCTATTGAACAATTTGATCAACCAATGGAAGTTGGTGCAATAGATACAGACAATCAACTTAGTTAAATTTCTGATTCAAATTTCTTATCACCCATTGGTTTAGATTTAGGAAGCATTGTTGTAATT
This sequence comes from Octopus sinensis, assembly GCF_006345805.1. Lineage (NCBI taxonomy): Eukaryota > Metazoa > Mollusca > Cephalopoda > Octopoda > Octopodidae > Octopus > Octopus sinensis. Next base: position 78,486,957 of record NC_043001.1, read on the forward strand.
GTATAGCTTTTGTGTGAAGAAAAATAATGTAACAACCTACCTACATATATCACAATACATACATTACTATTGTCTGTCTGGTTGTGTATCTCTCTACATGTTTCCCTCTTTATGCATGTATATAATTATCTATCTATCTATCTATCTATCTATCTATCTATCTATTTATCTGTCTGTCTGTCTATCTATCTATCTATTTATCTATCTATCTATCTATTTATCTATCTATCGATCTGTCTGTCCGCCTTCCTGTCCGTCTGTATATATAAATATATGTGTGTGTATGTGTATATTGTGTGTATATGTATATTGTATATACATATATGTGTGTGTATGTGTATATTGTGTGCATATATACACAGAACTATTTGGCTTCTAGCGTTTCTCTGTATAGAATTTTATCTCTCTCTCCCTCTCTCACTGTTGTCTCTCCGGCTATCTCTGCCCCCTCTCTCCATCTCTATCTATCTATCTATCTATCTATCTATCTCTCTATATATATATTTATCATCTGTATTTATATCTGTGTATGTATATATATCTCTCTCAGTTTCTCTCTTACTCTCCCTTTCTCTCTCTCTCACTCTCTCTCTCTCTCTCTCGCTCTCTCTCTCTCTGTCTCTGTGACTCTCATCCGTTCCCCTATATATCTATATGTCAACATATCGATGTGTTTTTAGATCTTTCCGTCTATTTCTCTATTCATTTGTCTCCTCCTCTCTCATATACATCCACACTCTCTGTATCATTGTTTGAATTTGTGAATATACCACACTTTCTTTTACGTTTCTATCGATCTTCTAATTTATTTAAATGTACACCCAGTTATCTAACTTCTTCAAACCCACCCCAAAACATAGCCGTATATTCACGTTTATATCCAAATATAAGTAGCTGTCAAACAATGAGAGCGAATAATATAATTACTTCGATAAACCAAATTCTCTCTTTCTCTCTTTCTTTCTAACACAGCATTTTCTAGTGAATATAAAGAATATTTCATTGATATACGTATATGTATGTATGTATGTATGTATGTATCTATGTATGTATGTATGTATGTATGTATGTGTATGTATGAATTCCATTATTCAGTTTTATTTCAAGATTTCTTGCTAAGAGAAGAGCCGGTTTCTAACCTAGATCCAAGGCTCCTTCATAGGAACTTCAACATCAACAAGCGGGTATATTTGTATGTATAGTTTTACGTACAGATTTATATGTTTTTCTATGTATGTATTCTCATGCATATAGTTGCATATCTATACATGCTCATATATACTTAAATGATAAACTTCTGGAAAGTTTTACAGGTTCTTACAGTTCCATTGATGGCTTGGATCTGTAGTCTTCGAATCAACATTCTCAATTCTGGTTTTGAGAAGCTTAATTTCTCAAGATTGGTACTTTGGCATTGTGTTACATATCAAAGTGTCCCAATAATTACAGACATAAACGTGAACTTGTAATCTGGACTGAGTAACTGTAGATTTCTCAATAGTTCAGTGTAGGTATTCTCTTTTTCACTTCCCTTTAGCTTTACGTTAACATCCGCTGGACAGCTGATTTCCACAACTGTACACAGTTTCTCTTCTCTATACGAAATCGTTATCAGGTCTATTGTGTTTACATTTTATTGAGATTTTCACTGAGACATTTCAATAGGACGTTCCACCACTACTCCTTTTTATTTTGAGTAGTTATGGCTTCTACTATACACTGAGTTCTTATTTCTTTGGTCTCGGTGTTATCCTATGTATGTATTTATGCATGTATCTATGTATTATGTATTTATGTATGTATGTATCTTCTATTTTCATTATAAATCTTCCACTGAGGAGGGAATGTATATATGAATGTAAGCGCCGGGCCATAGAAATACTCGGATTGGTGTTTGAGGGCGCAGTAAACGTACTGGGAGTGAGAGACTCATGGTTTTTGTGATTGCATCCTCCTAGCAGAAAGCTAACACATATGTAAAACCTGCTCCTCCATTGAGCCGTATATCTTGTACTTCACGAGTTTCTGGGGTTTTTGATGGTCTTTGTAGTTTGTGCAAGCCGCGCTCATGCACAGGTATTACTTAGCACGTCTGTCATTATTCAGTTTTATTTCAAGATTCCGGTCCCCCCACCAAAAGAGCCGCTTTCTAAACTGGATCCAAGATTCCTACTTTGGAACAAATTCCTACATGAACAAAGTATTTTCGTTTCGCATTTTTGTGTGTATGTGTGCAGTTTGAGGAGTCAGTGCATGCGTAGATTTTCATGTTTTGTTTTATGTATGTATTCTCATGCATATAGCAGCATGTCCAGACATGCGCGTATATACTTGAATGATAAACTTCTGGAAGGCATTACAAATGTATACAGTTCCATTGATGACTTGGAATCTGTAGCTTTCGAATCAGCTTTCTCGTTCTGGTTTTGTGGAGCCCGATTGCTCAAGACTGGTACTTATGTATGTATGTAATTATGTATGTATGTATGTATGTATGTATGTATGTATGTATGTATTTATTTATGTGTGTATGTGTCTGTATGTATTTATGTGTGTGTGTCTGTATATTTACAGTTAGGTCAGGCTTCGTGCTACTGCCAATATATAACCCAGTACAATCTCTTGCACGGTCTGGCAGTGACGACTAAACTGACACCCCAGTGAAAGAAGCTGGGTAAAGAGTGTGTATTTCGTTGGACACCCTGCAGCACTAAATACAAAGCCTGTCAAAGACGGAATAAATCATCAAAGTCAAATGCCAAATGCCATTCAACAACCGAATAAGAGGCTCACCTAGTCTTTCTTTACATATCTCTCTAGAGACAGGAAATTCCAAAATAGAGACCGCCTCATTGCAAAGCGGGAGGTTATGCTCTAGTTTGCATCTGGACTATTTTGCTTTACTAGCGAGAGTCTTAGCAAAGTTTTTTAAGGTGTTATTGACTTCAAATTTCGGCACGGGAATTACCGACCACTATTCCTTTTAACCTCTGAGATCAGAAGATTTTTGAGAAAAGGTCATAATCGTCTAAGAATCAACAACCATCATGTATCTATATATGTGTATGCATATATATATCATTGATCATAAACTATCTTGGTTTCCATTAGGTAGCTGATGACGGATATATATAAGGTTGACGCGCTTCTTGGTTGTATACGTTTTGTAACTCGGATTCTCATGGAGTTTCATTAAAATTCTAATTCTAGTAGGCTTAAGCTTATTCAGATTTTCTTGGCTTCTTGGTTTATGGTAGTTTTCTCGTTTATATTATAACATACGGTATTGCTTGAAGATCATTTATGGGGATTTTCATTCTGATAAGGGTAATACGTCTTTTTTTATGGTTTCCTAGATTATTGAGGTTTTGTTGTGTATGTCTGTCTGTCTGTCTATCTAACTATACCTATCAATGTATATCAATATCAACACACACACACACACCACACACACACACACACATACATATATATATATATATATATATATATATATATATATATATATATATATATATATATATATATATATGCATACATATGTGCATGTATATGCATACACACATACTCACAAGCACAAACACAGACACATCATGTATGTATATATACGTACATTGACACACGGACTCAAAGACACGCACACAAACAACACACACATATACACTCCTATATATAAGTATGTATATATATATATATATATATAAATATATATATATATACATGTATGTAGATAGTAGATAGATAGATAGATAGATAGATAGATAGATAGATAGATAGATAGATAAATAGACAGATAGACAGGTAGACATATAGATAGATATAGATAGATAGATAGACAGATAGACAGATAGACAGACAGATAAATAGATAGATAGTTAGACAGACAGACAAACAGATAGATAGATAGATAGACAGATAGATAGATAGATAGATAGATAGATAGATAGATAGATAGATAGATAGATAGATAGATAGATAGATAGATAGATAGATAGACAGATATACAGATAGACAGACAGATAGATAGATCGATAAATAGGTAGATATATATAGATAGATCGATCGATAGATAGATAGATAGATATGATGGACTCCAATAAACTAAACTGTCTTTGTTAGTCATAACGCTTACGGCGATGCGACAACTAAGCTCAGCCAACGATTTGCAAAGAGGCTCGCAGATGTCACAAGTATTAAGATTATGGGTCAGTTCGAGCGGTATATTTGTAGCCGCTAATATATTTGACATGAACACCTAAACGTGGCACGACAAATACCATTGTGTTCGCTCCAAGTTTGTTTGCTCAAAGGTATTGTGAGTTATATATATATATGTGGATGTTTGCGTGTGTGTGTATATATATATATATGTCCACAGTTCAACTTTCCGATCATGTAGAATTAAGTTCGCAAGTCCTTAGATGCAATCCTGTGTAAATCCATGTAGGTTAATGTCCTAATATACATTATTTACGTTATTTACATTTGACGGATATTTGTCCTCTCCTTGTTTATTGTAATTATCTTGTCATTAATTATGTCTGCAATAATAATAATAATAATAATAACAATAACATCGAAAAATACGTTCGAAATTTCCCCAAGACACCTGCTGAAGGTTGGAGGGTATATCAGCCGAAACTTTGAGTTAACAACAAAAAAAATGAGAACAAATATCTGTCAAATGTAAATATTGTAAATAACATAGTTCCATATGGGGGAATCTACGTAGATACACTCATTAATTTATTGTGGATAGGCGATTTTAAATATTTCAGTACACAGCATTTTTCATATTCACCTACCATATATTACTAAAACCGCAATAAAAAAGGGGAAACGTTTCGCCTATATTCCATAATTCAATCCCTAGTAGATAGGCATAAAATGTTTTCGAAATTATTTACAAATATTATCGTTATTTTTCCATTTGGCTTTGAGGGTCTTGTTCTTAAGCGTTCGTTTTTCTTATTTGTTTATTTCCATTAACTTTCATGTTACTAAAATTAGTTGAATTTTCATTCATATTTATCAGCTGTTAAGTATTTTCTTCTATTCGTCCATACTTCTCCCACTCTCCACCAATCCATCCACATAGTCTGGCAGCGTGCATCTAGCCATTCAAACATACATATAAATATATCAGCAGTCTGGTGGATATGCATATCTCAATGTGTCTCTCTCCGTAATATAGCTAGTTAAGAAATTTAGAGGCCGAGTGATGCTGAAGATTTCTAAATAGAATGAAATGGAACTATTCATTACTATCTCTAACACGAAATTGCACCTATTCCCAACAAGTATAACGTGTGCTGAATCGAAAACAATTGCAGGGTGGAAGGTGTTTATAAGCCATTTAAAAACACACAAAAACAGTTCGATTTACTTCAACATTTAAACTTAATTTGTGTCAAAATATTTTCGAAGCTTTGAAACCGCGCCCCTGTTCATTGACAATACTTCATGCTGCATCTCATTTAAATGTCTTATAAACACCTTCCACGCTGCAATTGTTATATATATTGTGTGTGTGTGTGCGCGTATAAATGCTATGTGTTTCGGTTAAACCTCTCTTTTTCTCATCCTGTCTCACTGGCTACATTTCACTCTTCCACACCCATGTTTCTATTAGATTTGTCTACTGTGTTCTCTGTCTCTCACTCCTCATTCCTCTCTTTCCCTCTCTCACGCTATATGTATATACACGTTTATATATATATATACAGACATATAGAATATAAATATCTATATGTATGCACCTGAAAGCACACACCCATGGTCACACATTCACGTATACTTTTGTGTGTATGTGTGTTATGTAAGGTTTTTACAGATACACACATAAATACATATATAGATAAGCATGAATATAAACGTATAGATATGTATATACATAATTATATAAGAAAATGTATGTGGATCTATGTAAAGATGTTTCGTATACATCTATCTATCTATTTATCTATCCTGTGTATATATGTATGTATGTATATATATATACATATGTATAATATATATATATATATATATACATAATATCCTATACAATGAATGTGTATATATGTCTATATATATATATATATATATATATATATATATATATATATATATATATATATAATACACACATAATTTATATATCTTTGCTATGCACTGAACCGGTGAACTTGGATGTTTAGCATCACTTTGAAGGATATAGGTCCTTATCTCTGCTATACATATATATATATATATATATATATATGTCACGTCACGTGACCGACCAGACCATCAGATGTTGTTACACATCGCTGGTCACAATGAGTTCGCATTGTTTTAGCCTTCGAATGACGCCACCCCGCTGGTTAAGCGAGCAGGCCAACAGAGGAAAGAGTACGAGAAAGAGTGATAAAAGAGTACAGCAAGGATCACCCCCCCCCTGCCGGAGCCTCGTGGAGCTTTTAGATGTTTTCGCTAAATAAACCACTCACAACGCCCGGACTGGAATCGAAACCGCGATCCTACGCGCGATCCGCTACCCTAACCACTGAGTCATATATATAATATGTATATAATATATATTATATATATAATATATATAATATATATATATATATATATATATATATAATATATATATAATATATATATATATATATATATATATATATATATATATAGACATATACATATATGGCCCAGTGGTTAGGGTAGCGGACTCGCGGTCGTAGTGGATCGCGGTTTCGATATATATATATATATATACATATATGTATATATATATATTGTTGCGCGCGCGGTGTTCTATATAACAGTTTCACGTGTGTATATACAAACTATGGGCATTGGAGTATGACTAGCTTCTACGAATAATTCCTAATTCGGTATCCACAGTTTATACACATATAGAGCTGTTATGTAGATTGATTTGGTTATATATATATAAATACATATATATTATATATAATATATAAATATATATATATGTATATATATATCTATATATATATATATATATATATTACTATATATATATATACACATATATATATATATATGTATACATATATATATATATTGTATATATACGTATATATAGATATATGTATACACACACATACAAACATATATATATATATATATATATATATGTGTGTGTGTGTAGGGGGAAAGGAATATGTAAGTAAACAGATAGATAAATAGCTAGATCGGTACAAATGGACTGAAAAGTACACGCGCACACACACACATACGTATACAAATGAAGACTGAAACACAGACTCACACACATACACTTCGCCCATACGCACAAGAACAAATATGGAAAGACATATCCATACATAACAGACGCACGCACATTGTTTCAAAACCCATACACATAGACACATTCAAACATGCTCACATAAGAAGATAAAACTCCACGCAAAAATACGCACACACACATACAAACAAACGAAACGAGAGCAGCTCTGATAACGGAAAGAGTCAACAACTATTTGAAATGTTCCAAGGCGCAACGAAAATTTTAGTAAATAAGTAAATGAGTGGTAATCGAACCGGTGCGTGTGTTAAGCAACAGGGCACTAAAGAGAATAAATCACACCCACTCACAATAATATATATATATATATATATATATATATATATATATATATATATATATTAATATAATATATATATATATACACACATATATATATAACCATATACATATAGATAGAGATAGTTAGATATAGATAGATAGATAGATAGATAGATAGATAGATAGATGATGATAGATAATAGATAGATAGATAGTCAGAGAGATAGACAGGCAGAGACAGACGGTGTGAATAGATCATTAGTTAGACAGACATACTATATACACACATACATACATACACACGCACACGTATCTCTCTATCTATGTGTGTTGTTGATTATATATATATATATATATATCTATATATATATATATATATATAGATATATATTATATATATATATATATATATATACATATATATATATATTACATATATAGTATACATATACACAACTATATATATAATTATATATATATAATTAAATTAGCATATTGATGTGTTAATATTGAATGGTAGAAAACAGATATACATATATATACGTTACTCAAATTTAACCACTAAACTGATGTTACTGTCATGTGATTATTAAAATCTTCCTCTAGGTAGTGGCACCCGTCACATTGTGTAAAGCAGGTTTTGTCGCTTACGTTATGCAACTACTATTTCACGAAAGCACTTATCCCGGAACTAAATGTACATCCGATTACGGTACCAGTTTCTGACTTAGTGTTAAGTTTGTGCTAAGTTGGATGACTAACATCTCAGAATTAATGACACAGTATTGAAAGAATTAAATAAAAACAGTACAAAACATCAATCAACAACAATCACAAGTACATGATAAATGACCAACCCAGTTCTCTTTGTCTCTCTTCCTCTATCATTCCTCCCTCTCTTGATGTCTCTCTCTTTCGTTTTTACTCTCCCTACTGCCTGCTTGTGCGTGCCTATATCTATGTATTTATTTATTTATCTCTCTCTATATATCTCTCTCTCTATCTATCTATCTGTCTGTCTATCTATCTATCTATCTATCTAACTATCTATCTATCTATCTATCTGTCTATCTATCTATTTATCTATCTATACGCACACATATATTCTGTTATACGTATATATGCTTCAGCCTTGGACGCTGCGGTCGTTTTGGGTAATATACATACATACATACATACATACATACATACATACATACATAACATATATATATATATATAGAAGATAGATATATATACATATATATATATATATATATATATTATATATATATATATATATATATATATATAGATATATATACATACATATATATATATATATATATATATATATATATATATATATATATATATATATAGATAGACAGATAGATAGATAGATAGATAGATAGATAGATAGATAGATAGATAGATCGATAGATAGATAGATAGATAGATAGATAGATAGATAGATAGATTCTTTTATTGTTTTAACTGTTCACTCATTTGATTCTGTCCATGCTGGAGTACCGCCTTGAAGGGTTTTTGTAGAACAAATGGACCCCAGGAGGCATATCTTAAGTCTAGTTTTTATTCGATCTGTGTCTTTTGACGGACCGCTATGTTACGGGGATATAAACACGTCAGCATCGATTGCCAAACGGGGAAAGGAGACAAACACAGATACAAAGGTAAGCACACGCACACACACACACACACACACACTCACACGCACTTACACACAGACACACACACACACACACACATCTTTTGGGCGAGCGCTCTATGGAAGCAAGGGAAGCAAAATAGAAACAAAATTGAAACTATATTACTTATTATGATCGGCTTTTGGTGGAAGAGGGGGCTTGACATTCCTGCCCTCTTTTCAGTTTCCTGCCTTGACATAAGCTCATCAGTTACCTTCGATAGCTAGGGGTGAAGTTGGTCCTTGGAAACATCGAGCTTTACTTCATGAAAATTCCTCAGATATTTTGGCAATATTATAAAACGCTGTGGGTCCTGAGCCCCAATGTTTATCAATACATGACACACACACACACGCATATACAATATATATATATATATGTCTTCCCTTCTCTGGATCTTTCCTTCTCCTATGTTTCCGACGAAGATCTCCGCTCGAAACGTTAGACCCTCCTTCATTCCTTCTTTCCTGAGCGTCCAATAATACTATATTTGTTCCACGTCCTCGCGTTGTTGTGTTTTTTTTTTGGGCTTTCTTGTTTGGATTAACTTTATATATATATGTACAGGTATTATATATATATATATATAAATACATATATATGTCAAAAATAATAATACTTTTTATAAGCTTGAATATTATAACCGACCACCATGCATACGTAAGCTAGATAGTCTAATATTAGGGCACATAAACACTCGACGGCAAAAAGTATGGCGTGGATTCAATTCCCATGCGTACTGCAAACATTACATTTTTTGAGGCCCCAAAATCAGATTAGTCAAACATTAGTCAAATTAGTCTTTTGACTGCGGCCATCATGATGTATCCCATTTAGTCGAACGAATCGAATACAGGAATTATTTTTTCTAAGCCTACTTATTATTCTATGGACTTGTTTTGCCGAACCGCTGAGTTACGGGGATGTAAGCACACCAACATCGGTTGTCAAGCAGAAGTGGGAAGATAAACAGAAACACACAGACACACAGACACACACATATACATACATACATACATACATACATACATACATACATACATACATACATACATACATACATACATACATACATACATACATACATACATACATATATATATATAAGTAAAATCTATATAAGTTTTATCAAGTAGCCAGCGAGGAAAATATAAATACAAAGTATATAATTTTCTTCTTAAATATAAAATACATATCAAGGACTATTGCTATAAGTAACGCCCCACGCTGTAGAGGGACTCTAAAGTCAAACTACTTCAATAAAGATACACAGGCATCGAAATCGAGAAAATGAAAGGGGGCTTCTCATGTTCATCTCAGCCGCCCTTTTTTGGTTACGTTGTACCGATGATTGGAGAGCTGACCATGAAATCATTAATGATATACGACTAAACCTTTTTTAATGGAACTTCTAAGTTCATTTTCTCGATTTCAATGCTTCTGTAGTTTGACTTAAGAGTTCCATTACAGATTGAGCCGTTACTTATATTAATAGCCCTTGATATATACATCAAGGGCTATTAATATAGATACATGTATATTATGTATATGAGAGATATGTATGTATATAAGTAAATGCACGTACATATATAGACATGGTCTACTTTCAGTTTCTGTCTACCAAATCCACTCACAAGACTACGGTGGGCCAACGGCTACAGTTGAGGAATTTAACCCAAGCTGCCACGTTGTGGGATTGAACCCGGAACCATGTGGTTGGGAAGCAAGCTTCTTAACACACAACCACGATATATATATATTGTTATATTTCGGAATGGTCATATTGCTATTTTAGCCAATAAAAAGACACGCACTATATATTTGTGTTTATTTTGCTTCAGTTTTGTTATTTTTTACATTAATCCTTATCTAATTATTCGGTCAGAGTTCTTTCGGCATACTCCTGTGACCGCATCAGTGGTCCTTTGTTTTC
>NC_043001.1:78498238-78510738 GCF_006345805.1 Octopus sinensis
ACACACGTCCAGACCTCTCATACGCAAATACTCTCTCTACGCACACACACACACCCTTATACATACTAATACATACTAATACATACTAATACATACTAATACATACACCAACCCTATACATACACACGTCCAGACCTCTCATACGCACTAATACTCTCTCATACATACACACACACACCCTTATACATACTAATACATACTAATACATACTAATACATACACCAACCCTATACATACACACGTCCAGACCTCTCATACGCACTAATACTCTCTCATATACACACACACACACACCCTTATACATACTAATACATACTAATACATACACCAACCCTATACATACACACGTCCAGACCTCTCATACGCACTAATACTCTCATACACACACACAACACACACACACCCTTATGTTGGAGCAGGTCATTCAACCCTATATCTCCCCTAATTTCGCTCTCGTGTCTATGTTTGATCTTTGACTTCTGGCCGACATCAGATCGCCATGTTGATTCGTTAGTTACTGCACGCATTTTTTTCTCTCCTTCTTTCTGTGTTTTTTTTCTCTGTGTATCTTTCTGTTGAAGAGCGTAGGCTCGAAACGTTAAAGACTTGTTTTATTTATATTTCCTGAGCGCCATACTAATACAATTGTTTGTTGTTTTCCACCTGCCTTCGTCTTTTGTCTATTTTCATAAAGCTTCCCGTTATATATATCGATATATATATATATATATATATATATATATATATATATAGATACATATACATGTGTGTGTATACATGTATATATGTATATATATATATATAATATATATTATATATCTATATATATATATATATATATATATATATATACATGTGTATAATGTATATATATATATATATATATATATATATATATATACATGTATAATATATGTATATATATATATATATATATATATATATATATATATATATATATATATACATGCACATATGTGTGTGTTTGTGTGTCATCATCACTTGACAACCGGTACTGGTTTGTTCATGTCCCTGTAGCGTTGCGCCCCGGCAAAAGAGATCGATAAGACAAGCACCACGCTTTGAAAAAGTAAGTACTGGGGTCGAATCTTTCGACAAAAATTTCTTCAGGGTCGTGATCCAGCAATGTGTCAGCCAAATGAATCAATGTTGATTGACATCGATAAAACAATGCCACCTGGTGAATTGTAAATTAGTAACCATTGCAATCTCTGTCCAAATTCCTTCAGTATCGATTATCTCATTCATCCTTCGGGAGTCGATAACGTAATGGCGTTTTGTTTTACAACTTTATGGACTATAGTATAGTCACTATACGATCTGATTTTATACCCAATCAAGGTCGGAATCGCTTTTCAACTTCAGCAGCCGATGAAATAATTTGCTGGACATATACTGATCTACACAATATTGTTTCAGTTTCCTTCAGTATCTATCGACTTTATCATTCACAAGGGTTTTATCGGACCTGAGACATAGTGGAAAACACTTGCCCTAGGTTGATAAAATAAGGGCCGCATTGAACACTAGGTTAACTTATTTGAGTATAACCGGTTCCTTAATTCGATATCATGTGCCTATGCGAAAAGCTCTTATTATTATAGGCGCAGGAGAGGCTGCGTAGTAAGTAGCTTGCTTACCAATCACATGGTTCTGGGTTCAGTCCCAGTGCGTGGCACTTTGGGCAAGTGTCATCTACTATAGACTCTGGCCGACCAAAGCCTTGTGAGTGGATTTAATAGACGGAAACTGAAAGAAGCCCGTCGTATGTATGTATACATATGTATATATATGTGTGTGTGTGTGTGTGTGTGTGTGTATGTTTGTGTGTCTGCGTTTGTACCCCTAACATCACTTGACAACCGATGCTGGTGTATTTACGTCCCCGTAACTTAGCGGTTCAGCAAAAGAGACAGATATAATAAGTACTAGGCTTACAAAGAATAAGTCCTGGGATCGATTTGCTCGATGAAAGGCGGTACTCCAGTATGGCCACAGTCAAAATGACTGAAATAAATAAAAGAGTAAAAGAGTATATCGTGGGAATAGCTGCGATAAAGCGGTGAATAGTCAGACCAAGTGCTTAATGGCATTTTGTTCGACTCGTGACGTTCATTTAAATCCCTTCGAAGCTGATAAGTTAAAGTGCATTTGGATTTTTCTGTTTGAACGGCAGTTTTTAACATAATTTCTAGGTAACTAAAAAAATTTTAACTTCGTATACTGGTAGAATGTGTTTATAAAACATCTTTTTCTCTTGGCTTTATTGAGAAAATTCTATAGTTTGTAAGATATTTGTTGTTTTTTTTTCAATTTCTGCAATTTCAACCAATCAGTGAGGTCTATTGAGTTAAAAAGCATTATGTGCCGTATGAATATGTCCCTCGTTTAAGAAACAGATTGGGTTTATTTACATTTGTGAAGAAAAAAAAGATACCCTTCCCCCACCCCTAACCCTAACCCTAACCCTAACCCTAACCCTAACCCTAAAAGAGATTGAAATGCAATAGATCGATTCTAGGATCATAATTATGTGTCACAATTTCATATGACACCGCTAGAAAAAACTGCCGTTCAAACCGAAAAGATCTGTGCATTTAGTTAATTACAAACGCATACATACAGATGCAGCTATACTGCGTTGAAAATCTAACTTTCTTGTTCGTAAAATACTAACACACTCGGCGCTTCTAATGTCTAAGGGTCTATGTATGCAATGCATGCACTGCACCCTTACTATTTTTCCACGATAAATAATTTTTGTGTAATATATGATTGTTGAGAATTTTCACTATATTCATTGTAGTCCTCTTTACTTTTATTTCGCATTCCTTCCTTTCTTAGTATAAACTGTAAACAATCGATTGTATTTAACGAGTTTAAGCGGTGAAAGCTCCCGTTTGCTTAGCGAGAAAAGAAGGAAAAGCTGTGAATTAAATGCTTTCCTGTTTTTTTTTTCCTTTTTCTTTTAGCAGTGAGCGTCAAGAGAGAAAGGCGAATTTTTCTGCTGACTTTCAGTCGTAAGTCTGTAAGAGCAATGATATTAGTCTCTTCGCATTCTATTATTCTCTTCGAGAAAGGGGCGTCAAAATAAACGGTTGAGTAGTCAACAGAAAGAAAAGCAAAGGAAAGTAAATTTTTTACTGCTTGTTTTCAGTCATAGGAGTAAGAGCAGTTGTGTTATTTTCTTCGTATTCTCTTATCTTCAAGAACGGAGCATCAAAATCAGGGACAAAATAAAAAATGAGTGAATGATAAAAAAAAAAAAGAAAAAGACAGAGAAAGCAGATATTTACTGCTTGCCTTCCAGCCATGTTGAGCCAGCAGACACGTCAACTACTTTTTTTTTTCTCTTGAAGTGCTGATGTTTTTACTGTCTTGTGCCGCAGAGATCAAAAACTTGCCTATTCAGAGGACTTTCCTGAGGCTTTCTTCATAGTCGGAGAGATTTAGATGTGAAATGCATATTTAGTCAATTTACAAGTTTGTTTTATTGCTTTCTGATATATTTCGTTCGATTATTCGGTACCGAAGACTACACATTTTATCTATTATCTTCCACTTGTTACAATCACTAGATTGTAGCCATGCTGGGGCATCACCTTCAATAATTTTTATTCAAATGAATCTACCGCAGTAGTTCTTTTAACGCCTGGTGCTTATTATTTTGGTCTCGTGCCGAACTTGTAAGTTACAGGAACATAAACACACCAACGCGGGTTTTCAAGCGTTGCTGAAGGACAAAAACAGACACAAATACACACACGCATACACACAAATATATGCGACGGGATTTTTTCAGTTTCCCTTCTGTCAAGTCCACTGAATTCAGTCATGTGATCCCAGAGTTTTCTTGACTTTTTCACACAGAGCGAAAAGGAGAAACCGGAAATTTTATGTGTTTGTTTCTGTATGTGTTTTTCTGTGTGTGCGTGTGTATGTGCATGCGCGCGCGTATGTATAATTAAAAAGTAAAGGCTCCATTCATTCGTTCATGCCAATGCTTTAAATATTAATTTTAAATATTTATAGTTATTTAAGAAAAGTTAGGTAAAACAAAGTACAGTAGCACCTAAAATATCTATTAGCATAAAGCTTCGATTCATTTAAAAAGATTATAAAAAAATATAAACATAAATGCGCCCTTTTAAAGCCTAGCCAGGCTCATGGGCCCGGTTTCCCGGTTTCTATGGCATATATGTTCCCCAGCTGGACGGGACGCCAGTCCATCGCAGCGTTATTCATTTTTGCCAGCTGAGCAGACTGGAGCAACGTGAAATGAAGTGTTTTGCTCAAGAACACAACGCGTCACCCGGTTCAGGAAACGAAACCACATTCTTACGATCATGATGCTGACACCCTTACCACTAAGCCACACGCCTCCACAAAAAGATTATAACCCAATAGAATTTCTCATGCTTTCAATCAGTCCCTGGATGACAAAAGGGTCAACTAGTTCAGTTTTCTCTGTACTTTCCCCAACTTTGAAACATAAAAAAAATATTGTCATTCTCGGAAAAGAGAAACCAAAGCTTCACCTGAAAATCAAATACGTAGTGGGCAGTAAGGAGTGTCTTCGGCTGAGTGAATGACGAGATTACCCATTCTGAACGAATTTTCTTGTTACCCATGTTTGTTAATTTGTCAGTATAAGAACATATTTTCTCGGCTTTGAAGTGATCACTTTCAAGTGATATTCAAAATGAATTCTTTTTTAATTGTATAGCTGTTATAAATGAAAGTGTAATTAAGGCAATGATCGAAAAAGCAGTGTTTCGTGAGACTACAGACCTAATGAAATATTTACTATTACACGCTTTGCGATTTGTTGATGAGAAAGAAAAGCTTGAAGAAAGGTTTAGGGGATAACTCAATGTCAATAAAGACAAAAAAGCTACATCACTGACAGAAGTTGTACATTGTTATACTAATTCACTTAATTTGATTCTCTCTCAGTCAGCTTCATAGAGCTCACCGCAATATTCAGAACAACAAGTATGAAGAATTTTACTTCTTGGGTCTGGTTGGTGTCGCTGAACCACCAGAGAAGCGTGATCGACATAAAGAACCAGAAGCTGCTTTAAGAACTTCGTTTAACATTTTGCGAATTCTTGGTGAGAAGAAAACGCCCCGGGAAAGGTTTTTTTGGGATGCGTCGATGTCAGTAAAGCGGGAAAAAAATAATAAAAACATCTTTGTTGAAAATTTTCTTAGTATAGATTAGTTGGATTGTTGAATCCGAAGCTTTTCCAGATATTTAATGGAAGCATTTTCATTTTTGAATGTCTGTAAAAATATTCAATTCAGATGGATTGAAATGTCAGCTCAAACCAAATTATGCTGCAGATTTTGCAAAGCAAATGTCAAACATTCAAGAAGTTGCAGACATAATACGGAGCTTGAACTAAATCAAGCTCTGGCCGGAGTAACAAAATTACGTCAGATTCTGACCACACCTACAAAATCTGCTTCCTGTAATATATAGCTTTCTTTATTAAAGAGAGTAAATAGTTATGTTAGATGTTCCCAAATTAAAGAGAGATTCAATAAATTTGTCTTCATTTTCATGAATAAAGACCTTTTCAAGAAGATGAAGGTAGAGCATGGTGCTGATACATTTTATAGCAAAGTGATCGATGAATTTGCCGTCACCCCCCACCACCACTGTTCATCACAGGTCGGTGATCAGCACAACCCAGAACAATGGTCAACCACCGAACTTAAAGGAGGCCATTAATACCAAATTCTGCGAATTTGGCATTAAAGGGGATATTTGCCTCCTCTCTGTCCTCCCTCACCCAGTGTATCACAGATTCTCTCAATCAACTGAAAGAGAAACTTACAATGATCCGACCCACCAGAGTTTCTACAACCTGTTTTTATCTCCGACAACGATAGGAAGGTGATTGCATCTTTTCCGGTGGGTTCTAGCACTGGGATCGATGATTGACGACCTCAGCATCTCAAAGATGTTATCTCCCTCTCAACCGGTGGTGCTGGTCTTGAGCTCTTGGAGAACCTAACGCAGTTCATAAACTTGTTCTTGTCTGAGTGACCTTTCCTACATTCGTTCCTTGTTCTTTGGGGTTAAACTATTTGGTCTCACTAATCCCAATGGTGACCTCCGCCCCATAGCCGTTGGTTGTAATCTGCAACGGTTCATAGCAAATGTGTGCCTGTCATCAGTTTCTAATTGCCTGTCCGCTGATTTTCCCTCAGTTCAGCTATTTATATTGTTATTTAAATCATTAAGCGAGGTGTCATACCCAGGGTCATTATCTGAAATTAAAAGAACTTTAAAATCTAAATTATTATAGTCATTTTTTCTTTTTGCAATATTTTTCAAATGTGGAACAAAAATGCATATTGAACAACTGCTTTGTCCCCCAAGCCCTTTCATTCGGTTTCCAAATTACTGAAAGGGTTTGCTTGCTACTTTCTGTTAATGCCCTTGGGTTCATTGTACGATAAATTAGCCTCGGTTTTAATTCGCATTCAACTTTAGCATTACCTCTGAATAGAAGTGGTAATTTATGCTCCGGTGTTTTATAACCTGGTGTCGTCGCCTCTTTTCTTGCCAGAAAAAGTTGTTCACATTTTTTCCAGAATAGGCCAGTTTCGTCGACATTGAAGATTAGACGATAATCCTACCAATTTTCTTCAATTATACCTGTCTGCTGATAAATGTTGCTTTTCACTTATGGACAACCGTACTAAAAGAATAAATGACAGAAATAAATAAAATTATTTTAAAAACCACCTATTGTTTTTTTTATTAAAACAAACCATGAAAAATTTAATTTAGCCTGTATGTTTTATTCTTCTTACAGTGCGACATAAGTTACTATAAAAAATCAAGTAAAAAAAAGCCCCAAAATTCGTGGACTGCTGCTTTATCTAAGAAAATAAGTTATAATTATAAAATGGAAAAAAAAAAAAAGAAATTAAATGATCTAAGTGATGCTTTTTTTAAAAAATCAGCTTTGCCGTATTAGAGACATCGTTTTAGAAAACTTCGATTTTCTTTCTATATAGAAAGTTATTTAAAAATAGGCATGGCTCAATATGGCTACAATATTCCTTTATAATGCAGCCACAAGGGCTGAAATTCTTGGGGAATGGTTCTAGTCGATTACATCCACCCAGTCAAGCACTGGTACTTAATTTATCGACGCCGAATGGATGAAAGGTAAAAATCGAAATGGCGGAATTTGAAAAAGAGTGGGCGAAATATTACAAATCGTCTCGACCGATTTGCTAACAACTCTGCCAGCTCGCCGCCTCTGTATGCGACATTACAGATATTAGAAGTGGAAATATTTCCGTTTCAAAGTTTTTGAGCGGTAAAAAGCATATTTTATTCGATAACAAATTTTAGGAAAAAAAGAGGTATCCAGATCTTATTATAAACTCATGAAAACAGAAAACAATCGGACAACTACACGAATTTTGGTAGAACTTCAAGGAGGTTTGTCAATTTATTTTGAATAATATAGTTAAGCAGTAGAATGTGTGGCACATGACATCGTGCCTGAAGGATTGGTACGGAACTGAAGATGAGGTGCTGCCAGTGTTTCAGAGGGTTTGCGGCCCCCGAAAAAGACACTTATTGACATGCCCTAATCAAATTTGATACCACTTGTTAAGGGGCCATCCCAAAAAGTTTTTGGACAAGTATCACGGGATTCCTGTATATATTTTGGATGTGCGTTTCTCGTGTCTTACTCACTACTTCAAAACGGTCCATCATAGGAGGGAAACTATTTTCGATTTCATACTTCCCGTATCTCAAAACATATACATATTTCACGGAAAATGGGGGAGGGTGGAACATTCAGAAATCCCCCCAATTCAGTGTATGTGTGGGGGTGGACCTAGTGACTCTTCGCCACTGATCAATATACACACACACAATTATGGGGAGGTAATTTGTGATCGTTATCATTGCGGAGAGGGGAGGTAACTGCTCAACTTTCGGCAAGGGGTAAATGAATATACATGAACAAAAATTCAAAAGCTAAAATAATGAGATGAGATATGTACAGTGATGGGCATGTGATCATGAATTAAAATATATACGGAGATCAACGTTGGTTATGCGTTCATATTTAGACGTATTCTGTATTTTTCGATAATCAAATTTTCTTCATTTAAACCTTCTTGTGTTGAAATTGTTTCATTGCACTGGTAAATGGGCAAAACTGAGAAGTTTGGTTGGATATTACCTGCACATCTCTCAATGTGTTCGCTCAAAGGAATATGTCTGTATTGCGGGAACCGGATATGTTCCTTATGTAGTGTGGTTCTCCGTCTCAGGATCATACTTGTCTCTCCTATATGGTTATGTCCACAACCTGAGCAAGTTGTAACAAATTAGATTCTCGGAAGCACAAGTGAAGCTGGTAGTAATTGTAAACCCCTCTACTTGTTTGAATAGGAATTCCGAGCCTTCCAGTAGGTTGGGGCATGTTCCAGAGTTCGGACGTCTATATTTTTTAACCGTTGGTTTTGTGGTTGTTGTGTAAATCTTTGCATTTGTTAGAAGTCTTTTCAGCAATTTGTGTTGCTTTTTTGCATTTAATGAATCTATGTTTTCAGAATGTTGTTCGTTCTGGATATCTTTAGTGAGCAGAGGTAGGTTTAGTACGATAGTGTTGTATGCCTCATTGCTTCTAGAGTTGATATATACGATATTGTGTTGAGATGAGGCGTGGTGTTACGTGTTGTTGTCTATAGTGTTTTAATGTCTAATTTCTTAATACGCTTAATTTCATCGTCTATAAGTGGGGGTGGATATTGTCTTTTAGTTAATGTTGTTCCGACGTCTTGAAGACGAAGGTCCCGAGAATTTCTATCAGAATAACATAATAACTTATATATATATATATATATATATATAATATATATATATATATATATATATATAATGTGTGTGTGTGTGTGTGGTGTGTGTGTGTGTGTGTGTGTATTATATAGTTAAATTTACAGAAAGTAAAAGACGAAGACTGTTGGAGGAACATCAAGCAGGTATAATAATTTAACTCTCGGGAATGGAAGAAGTATTTTACGTTTCGAACCTATGTTTAAATATTTCTCTGAAGCTAAATATACACATGCTTCAGAACAAATCGTCAGTCGAGAAAAAGGTGGTAATAAGAAACTCGGGATGAGAACGGAATAAACAATTATGTGATGAATTTCATAGTTTGCAGCTCTTTCTGCAACTATATATATATATATTATATATATATATATATATATATATATATATAATATATATATATACATAAACTAAATATGACGTGTAATTGACTACACGTAACGCTGTATAGATGTATCATTCTCCTTATTCATTTGAATTAATACACACAAACACACACCACACACACACAAACATGTATGTATATATATATATATTATATATATATATATATATATATAGATATATATATATATATATATAGATATATATATATATATATATATATATATATATAAACTTAATATAGATAGCTGTGTGCATGTGTTATCAAAATGGAAAACTATAATTGTCACTTACATGACTAGGATATTAGAAATAAGAGCTAAAAATATTTTAATTCTTTACTTGAAGCATATGATTTTATACATATATACTGACAGAAACTGTAATTGCTCGAAAACATTATTCGTATTTATATGTATTTGAATACGACGACCTTCTTTCATTTTCCGTCTCCTAAGTCCACTCACAAGCATTTGATCGACCCAACGCTATAATGGAAGATACTTGCCCGAATTCCTACTCAGTGAAACTGAACCCAAAACGATATGGTTGTGAAGCAAGCTTCTTGCCACACAGCCACGCCTGTACCTGTACACACATGCATGTCACAGTGAAAACCTCAAAAACAAAAAAAAAAAAATGTGAGCGCAGCAGACTTGATATAATGATCTGTGTTAGAGAAGAGCAACATTGCACAGTTGTGGAAATTAGCTGCCCAGCGTGTGTTAACATAAAGCTGAAAATCAGAGAAAAAGCTACAAAGAAATATGCAGTTTCTCTATCGCGATTACAAGTTCAGATTTATATCTGTTATTATAGGGGCACTGGGATACCAAGCTGCCTAAATACCAATCTTGAGAAATAAGGCTTCTCAAAATCAGAAAGGAGAAAGCTAATTCGAAGACTACAGATCCAATCCATCACAGGAACTCGAAAAATCTGCAAAAATTTCCAGAAACTTATCATTTAAATATATATGAGCATATCTAGATATGCAACTATATGAATGAGAATACATACATAGAGCAAAACATTCAAATCTGCACATATACATACATGCATGCATACAAAAATACCCTGTTGTTGATGTTCAAATTCCAATGAAGGAGCCCTCAATCTAGGTTAGAGACCGGCTCTTTCTCTATTGGCAAGAAATTTTGAAATATACATACATAATATATACATACACACACACATACACACACACAGACACAGACACACACACACACATCTCTCTATTGAAGTAGAATGAAGCGAAAACGTAAAACCGAAACTATGTGGTCGTTTCTATATTCGGCTCAATATTGTTATTTCATATTTGTTTCTCTTCTGTTTGAGTTTTGAATTCTATGTATCACAATGTCATACACCACTTGTTGGCTATTTTTGACTTTGGTTGGAATTTTTCCCCACCCCCGACTCGCTTCCACCACCACCACAACCAACACCACCACAACCACCACCACCACCATAATATTCATGTAGTCTGTATTTCTCAATATAATCCTTCTGTATTACTCCCTTTACTTTTATTAATTCATATCCCCCATCATCTAACCTCCTGCTCCATTCCTATCCCTCCTTGCTCTCTCCACCTCACTCTTTCTCCCTCTCTCGCTCTCTCTCCCTCCCTCTCTTCATTTGTCTTTCTCACACTCTCTCTCTTGTTCCCTTTATCTCTGCCTTTGCTCACACTTTCCTCCTCTCTGTCTCTCTCTATCTTTCTCTCTCATTTTCTCCCCCTCTCTCTCTTCTTCTCTATCCCTCGCTCTCCCTCCTTGCTCTATCTAACTCACTCTCTATCCCTTTCTCGCTCTCTCTCCCACTCTCGCTCTCTCTCTCTCTCTCCCTTTCTTCCTCTGTCTTTCTCTCACTCTCTCTCTTGTTCCCTTTATCTCTGCCTATGCTCTCACTTTCCCCTCTCAGTCTCTCTCTATCTTTCTCTCTCCTCTTCTCTCTCCTCTTCTCTCTCTCACTCTCTCCCAATCTCATCCCTCCCACGTTTTGGCTTTGCATCAGTTTCCCTAATAGACATTTCATAAACTTCCTCTTTCTGTCATTTCCTTTACCAACTTTCTTTCGTTTTACACCTACCCTTCCCCTCAATTTTCCTTCTACTACTACTACTACTACTACTACTACTACTACTACTACTACTACTACTACTACTACTACTACTACTACTACTACTACTGTTTGCTGGACAGCCATCGTAACTTCATGGTGATTTCCGGAAGAGTTCCGTCACTAACCATGTGGAACGACATGAATAGATTATATGGACCTTGATGCCCTCTAACCATCTCTCACCTCTCACCTCTCACCTCTCATTCACACTGTCACTCTTTATATATACACACACGCATATATACATACATACATACATACATACATACATACATACATACATACATACATAGAAACATACATACATACATACATACATACATACATACATACATACATAGAAACATACATACATACATACATACATGCATACATACATACATACATACATACATACATACATACATACATACATACATAGAAACATACAGACAGACATATATGCACACACATGCACATACATAAGTCTCTGTCACAAGTATTATCTCTCTCTCTTTCTCACTCTCTCCAACTCTTCTTCCTTTCTTTTTCTCTTTCAGTTTATTTGTTCTGCAATTTCCCTTTTCTCTATCAAACATTATTTCACACACTCTTACGCGCTTTGCGTCCGTCTCTCTCTTCACCCCCTTTCATTCCCTGCTTCTCTCAGGTTTTCTGTGTGTGTGTGTGTCTTTTCTCCTCCTCTCTCTGTATCTTTCTATCTATCTATCATCCTCTTTCTCTTCCTCTCTCTCTCTTTCACTCTTTGTATCTATCTATCTATCTATCTATCTATCTATCTATCTATCTATCTATCTATCTATCTATCTATCTATCTATCTATCTATCTATCTATCTATCTATCTATCTATCTATCTATCTACCTACACACACACACACATTTATCTGTCCATCTATTTATCAATCTACCTACCTACGTAGCTACCTATACATGTATGGATGAATATTTTTGTGAGTGTACGTATATATGAATGTATGTGTGTATACATCTCAGTCTATCTATCTACCTATCCATCTATCCATCTATCTATCAATCTGTCTATCTATATGTTCGTCTGTCTGTCTATCTATCTATCTATCTATCTAT
>NC_043001.1:78513238-78515738 GCF_006345805.1 Octopus sinensis
GCTCGAGTTGGATTTGAACTCAGAATGTGAAAGAGTATGTTGTTGACGTCATAAGAATTCCATGAATCTTCGAAAGAACGTGAAACGATTCTTTTGGAATACTGTATCTCGAAGTACACATGAAGTTATAAATCATAGTATGTAGATATTTGGGTTGAATAATCCTGTCTTTTTTTTAAGAAACAAATCAAAGGCTCATGACTAAATGTCACATTTCTGCCTTCCCCTACTGTGTGTGTGTGTGTGTGTGTGTGTGTGTGTGTGTATGTGTGTCTGTCTGTCTGTCTCTGTCTATCTGTCTGTTAGTCTATCTCTGTCTCTCCCTCCCTCCCGCCCTCCCTCTCTTTCTCCATCTCTCTCTCTCTCATTGGTTTGATCTGAAAGAAGTGGTTGCACCATGCCTTACATAGGCTCTTCTACATATGTAAGACCGCCAAAGTTTTGAGAAGTCACTAAGACAATCGAAGAAGGATTTTTTGTTGGCACACGTTCTAAAGGACGGGAGAGTCAATGGGCGTTATTAGGAAACTAAGCTAGGTACAAGATACTAAAATTATGGTTGCATGGTAAACTGACTGAATTTATCACTGTACCTAACTGACATCCGGTTTTTTTTCCAGTTGGGATGGGAAAAGAGGGGATTTGAAACCAGCTGGATTTGGGTCATAAACAAAAATACAGGTAGACACTTAACAGCAGAGAGGTCATCATTTGTTCATATTATTTGGCAGGATTAGTAGTATGACTTGAAATTGAAGAATAAAGGAGAAAAATAAGTAGAAGGTGCATATTTATTTATTTATTTTTCCTTGACTATTACTAAATTATTAAGATTCCAGTCTTGTATTATCCTGTATAGCACTATTTTATTCTTTTTAGCAGTCAGTATTTTGACCGAAATCTCAATCCACTCTGTCATATTCCGTCCCCTTACGGAGCAAGGCTCTTCTCTTGCCTCTCGTATATAATACAAGATTAAGGTATTGCATGCGAATGAAATAACAGGAACTGTTACAAAATACAAAAATGATTATTTCACGATCCTTTTGAATTCCCTCCCTATTTTATAAATAGATGCCACAACTCGTTCAGTTCACAACCTGATTTCAGAACATGCATGGTCATGTTTGTGGTTTAGTCTAAGGTACTAAGATAGACCTATGTCTAAAAAGGAAGTGTTAACTGCTAGAATGCCATTGATTATAGACTTGCCTCATATGAGTAAGTGTGTGGGTTCTCTTGAGGGAATATTTCATGATTCAAGCGCTCTATCTAGTGGATCGCGCGTTCGAATCACGAACTTAAGGTCGTGAACTCGATTCCTGGATCGGACGGCTAATGGTGTCCTTGAGCAAGGCTCTTCGTTACGTGCTATCCTAGTCTAACCAGCAATAATGAGTAGTAGACAGGGAGTTGGTGCATCTCTCTCTCTCTCCCTCTCTCTTTCTCTCACTTTTCTTCTCCGGCTCTTACATTCTGGATGTTCCGCAGAGTCAGATGTGAGAGGAAGTGAAGGGCGTCTATGAGGCTTTAAGTATATAAACACCGGGACGATTAGCAAAAACTTGGTACAGGTTGCCACGCTTTAGGGTCTTTTGCACTGAAACAATTAACGAAAACTCGGTACAGATTATCATGCTTCCAGGTTCATAAACGCCGAAACAATTCTTTTCTACACTAGGCACAAGGCCCGAAATTTTGGGGGAGGGGATCAGTCGATTTGATCGACTCCAGTATGCAACTTATTTTATCGACCCCGAAAGGATGAAAGGAAAAATCGACCTCGGTGGAATTTGAACTCAGAACATAAAGACAGGCGAAGCATTTCACCCGGCATGCTAACGTTACTTATTTCTTTATTGCCCACAAGGGGCTAAACAAGGACAGACAAACGGATTAAGTCGATTACATTGATCCCAGTGAGTAACTGGTACTTAATTTATCGACCCCGAAAGGATGAAAGGCAAAGTCTACCTCGGCGGAATTTGAACTCAGAACTTAGTGGCAGACGAAATACCTATTTCTTTACTACCCACAAGGGGCTAAACACAGAGAGGACAAACCAGGACAGACAAACGGATTAAGTCGATTATATCGACCCCGGTGCGTAACTGGTACTTAATTTATCGACCCCGAAAGGATGAAAGGCAAAGTCGACCTCGGCGGAATTTGAACTCAGAACGTAGCGACAGACGAAATATCGCCCGCCGTGCTACCGTTTCTGCTAGCTCGCCGCCTTAAAAACCGAAACAACCAGCAAAAGTTAGTACAGATTACCGCACTTTAGGTGCATTTGCACCGAAACTATTCTCGATAACTTAGTTCGGATTACCATGCTTGGAGTACATAAACACCAAAATAATTAGTAAAACCTTGGTACGGATTACTACGTTTTCGGTACATAAGCACCGAAACAATTAGCGAAATTTTGGTACGGATTACCACGATTTACATACGTAAGCAACGAAAACATTAGCGCAAACTTGGCACGCACAACCAT
>NC_043001.1:78520738-78525738 GCF_006345805.1 Octopus sinensis
AGAATATTTCAGACATAAGTTACGTAAAGAACATGATCACAATCATGAAAAAGTTTGCAGCTACAAACCCTATCTTCTTGGACTTAGCCTTAAATCCGTCACATTATTAGACAGTAGGTGTTCTTTAAGAAAGAATTTGGCTTCTGCTTCTAGCAGTTTGAATGACCTCTAAGAAGCCCTCTTTTTTTACTGTGGTGTACCGTTGGTATACGGAGACCAGCTCTATCTTTTGTACATGGGGGTAATTCTACATATTTAGTAAAGATAATCCGTTCCCCGGTTTTATATTAGTTTCAAATTTTGGCACAGGTCCAACAATTTTAGAGGAAGGGTAAGCAGATTACATCGAACCCATTCAACTGGTACTATTTTGTCAACCATCGAAGGGGATGAAAGGCAAATTCAATCTCGGTGGAATTTAAACTCAGAATGTGAAAGCGGAGGAAATGCCACTAAGCATTTTGCCCATCATGCTAACGATTCTGCCAGCTCGCCGCTCTAGTTTTGATATTGGTATTAATGCAAAGAAAGGCAGCGAGCTGGCAGAAACGTTAGCACGCTGGGCAAAATGCTTAGCGGCATTTCGTGTCCTTGCGTTCTGAGTTCAAATTCCACCGAGGTCGACTTTGCCTTTCATCCTTTCGGGGTCGATGAAATAAGTACCAGTTATGCGCTGGAGTTGATATAATCTACATTCCACTCCCCCAAAATTTCTGGCCTTGTGCCTGCTGTAGAAAGGATATTAATGCAAGGATACTGATGCGTACGGTGGAGTGGATTCCTATCTTATTGCGAACATTCTAACTGTGTCTGGTCTGTCTATACATTAACAAATTGTTGTTATACTTGTCTCTGAATCTTCCCTCTTTGAGTCTATTTATTAGAATGTACAAACGAATGTGGCTCTGCAGCAAAGGGACTTAGTGGTACACAGAGAAATCAGCTCTGTGAGACCAGCGAGGTGAAGCTTCCTTATTTAGTACCAAAATATGTTTCAGTTGAGCAAGTTACATGGATCAAAATAACGATTTAATAGCATCACACAATCCTTAGTTTCCAGAATGCTTGCTATTTGTTAAATTCACTACCGCTTTCCTCTCCAACACGCCATTAACTTGGGATTTTGCGGTTTAAATAAACAATATATCAGACTTCAGCGTTAAAAATATATCGGTGTACTCTGTCATCATTCTCAATTGCAGTATCACAAGTTGAATGGTTCTATATTTAAGAGATGAGGAGTTATATACATTATTTACATTATTTTACATTTATCATTATTTACATTTATCATCTTGTTTGTTAGCACAACATTACGGCTGATATACCCTCCAGCCTTCATTAAGTATCTTGGGGAAGTTTCGAACCTGGGTTCTCATCCCTAAGGTATTTTTCGATGTTGTTGTTGTTGTTGTTGTTGTTGGTGGTGGTGGTGGTATTATTATTATCTTGGAATCCCGCGTAAGTAGTCCGCACTCTTAACCACTATGCCATATGCCCGTGGACAATCATGGAGTGAATTTTAGGGCCTATAAATCTATTATTTTCCTATCCTTCCTTAATACCGGTTCCCATATACTATTCATATCTGCATTCGGTCTGCTTAGGATGTTGTTGTGTCCTAGAATATGTTCTGTTTGTTTTAATTTTCGTATTTTTCAGTGGTGTTCTCTGTCTATTATTTTAACTTCATTCATCGGGGGAAGGGTCACCATTTTGTTTTTCTCCCTGTGGAATGAAGTTAAAATTATAGACAAAGAACACCACTGGAAAATACGAAAACTAAAAGAAAAGCACATATGCTAGGACACAACAACCACCTAAGCAGACCGAGTGCAGATATGAATAGCATATGGGAACCGGTATTACGGAAGGATAGGAAAATGTCAGATTTATAAGCCCTAAATTTCATTCCATAATTGCCCACGGGCATATGGCATAGTGGTTAAGAGCGCGGGCTACTAACCGGGGTACTAACCAAGATTTCGAGTTTGATTCCAGGCAGTGACCTTAATAATAATAATAATAATAATAGTAATAATAATAATAACAACAACAACAATGATAATAATAACAATAAGAATAAGAACACCAATGGAAAATACGAATAAGAACCTAGGAATAAGAAATAGGAATAAAAACCTAGGTTCGAAATTTCTCTAAGGCTGAAGGGATATATCACCCGAAACATTGTGTTAACAACAAATAAGATGAGGACAAATATCCGTCAAATGTTAATAATGTTGAATGGTTCAACTAAGATTTCCTTAATTCAACTAAGATTTTCCCTAAACTCGATAAAACAATGAACAGCGAGTCGAATATGGAGTGGGGTGGGTCAGCAACAATGCGATATTATAACCTGCTAAAATGGCAGCCAAATATCTGTAGCAAACATCACCACCACCACCACCACCAACATCTTCAGAACACAGGACTTCGGATAAATATATATAGTCAGAGGTACTGATCATATATATATTATATATATATATATATATATATATTATATATAATCAATGGTACTGACTTTGGATATATATATATATATATACATAGTCAGTGGTACACAACGCTTAAAAATGTTCAAGAAAAAATACAGAACGGTGAGGCGTTAAGACCGGTGTGACTTTTCTCAAAGGTCATCATGATCAGAGCTGACCTGGGATTTAAAAACTTAAACAACTACTACTACTACTACTACTACTACTACTACTACTACTACGAATACAAATACGAACACATAGCAGTAATATACGCTTCGTTCTTCAAATATTTGCTTTGTGCCTCAGTTGAAGTAAGTCATTAAAAGAGCCAGCAAACTGAATGGAATGGGAATAATGCTTCTGAACGCAAAAGAAGAGGAACAAATAAAAACTATATTCCCCAAGAAACATAGAATGGAACGACCGAATGCAAATATACACCGGATCTATTTAGCAAGATAAAATGCATAATAGAAGTCTTACACAATTGGCGACATTTGTCAAGTTATCCATCTTTACTTTGGACATCAATCTTGCAAGGAAATAAGACATATAATTGCAAATTATACAACCACATGATTATTCTATTCAACAGAAGAGCGTGGAGAAAATCTACGAAGGAAAATATAAGGTTATATGTGCGTGTGTCTGTGTATCTGGTTGTGTGTACGTATATGTATATATATATATATATATATATATATATATATACTATATATATATATATATATGTATGTATGTATATGTATATGTATATATATGCATATGTATATATATATATATATATATATATATATATATATGAATATATATATACGAATACCCAAATACATGTATATATGCATATGCATATGTATATATATAGAGAGAGATATACATATATATATGTATGGATATATACGTATATAAATGTCTAGGTGTGCATGCGTATAGGTATATAAGAATGTTGATACATACACGCATATATATATACATGAGTGTGTATGCATATATATGTATATATATGTATATATATATATATATATGTATGTATATATATACATACATGCATACATACAAGTATATGGACACATACATATATATATATATATAAATATATATACTTAACTGTGTGTGTATCTATGTATACAGGTATGTACTTATTTGTATGTATGTTAAACAAACATCCTGATAAGTGTTCCAAAATTCACAAGCACACGAAAATCTCGCTCACCAGAAAACAGACATAAAAATGTCTAAAACAAGATCAGATACTAAAAGAACAACACTTAGACACTTAGAAGAGGAAAAACATACACGTACACTCACATACTTAACCACAGATGCACAACATACACATGTGCATACACGTAGAAACACAAATAGAAGGCTGAAGTGAAAAGCCAGCGCTTCAAGCCAAGAGATGAAAAGATAACCTACAGGACGCAACGAACAAGGAAAAGGTAATGAAACTACTATACGGTCAGTTAGCTGGAAGATGAAATAAATCTGATTGTTGACTGAAAAATTTAAGCCTAAAAGTAGAAACGGAAGGCCTTATAATTGCAGCTCAGCATCAAAGCTTTCCATCAATGAGGCTAAAAATAAAATAAAGTAAAATAATAAATAAATGAATGAATAAATATGTGTTGAGATTGTAAACATCTCTTGTAGTGTCACACGCTGGTAATGTGGCGTTGACAATAGACATCATTCTAACTCGAACTTGATTCTATCAGTAGCTATGTGGTTCCTATTCAACCAGTTTCAAACCAGATCAGTACAGTTCGAGTAAATCAATGACTCTAAACCATTTTTTTTAATCTAAGGACCTCTTTTGATTAGATTTTATTCTGGTGGATCCGAAAAGCCATTCTGTGTTAAACTAAAAAACAAAAAATAGTTTTATAGATACTACTTTCAAATTTTTTTTTGTTGATCACGTATTCATTTGTGTAAGCCGAACTATATAAAATATCAAAGAACGAAACCTTACCGTTTCTTCCAATAAATACATATGAAGCAAAAATTTTCATGGACCCATAAAATACACCAGTGGACCTAATTTACTGCTTAGCCTGTGTGGACTCCTCAAAATCTTATGTGAACTCCAAGGGACCATATAGACTCTGAGGAGATATACGGACTCCAGTGGACAAAATGGATCTCGTATGAGAAACACTAAAGTAAATCAACGTTTTTCTAGCCATAACCATTCATCCCCACCTCCACCAAAGAAATTTCTCAAATGTATTGATTTTTCTTTTACCTTACCTTTTATTTTCCAAGTCATTGGACTGTGACTGTTGGGGCACCGCTCTGAAGTGCTTAGTTAAAAAAACCCAACCAGTTACTTATTATGATGCCTGGTACCTATTCTACCGGTCTGTTCATTGTACCACTAGGTAACAGGGACATTAACAAACCAGCACCAGTTACCAAGCGTTGAATGGAGTGACGAAAACAAGCACAGTCAGCCCATGTATATATACATACATATACATATATTTATATATATATATATATATATATATA
>NC_043001.1:78530738-78540738 GCF_006345805.1 Octopus sinensis
ATGGATAGAGTATATATTTTGTATTTTTGATTTTGACTCTTGAACTAGTATGTAAACGCTACGATGGATTTTGTTTCGCGCTATGCAGATTTCATTCCGTATAGCAAAGTCTTATATTTCTACATATACATTAGGAAAAACCTTCGACTTTGTTTATTTCATGTTATTGTATTGTATAGGATTACCTCGATTTTTAATTTATAGATGATCCAAAATAGGGTGTTAGATTTTATTTTATATGTCTTTCGTATATATTTTTTATTATTGCACTCATTTTTTTTTTAAAAAGCAATGTTGTCAAAAATTAGAATTTTGATATAAGTATGTGTATAGCCATGGATATGTATTTGTAAGCATGCGTATCTGTGTATGTTTAAGTGAGCGTATGTTTGTGCTTAAGCACACATATACACGACTATATGTGTATGTATCCATTCGAACTTGTGTATTTGTATACTTGTCTCCATATATGTCAATAATGCGGTTACACAGCTTGTATACACAATTTTTCTTATTTCGTTTTTTTCCCCACCCCTTCTTTTTCTTTTTTCCTTCCCCTTCTTCGTTCCTTTTTCTCTCTCTTCCTTTCTTTCGTTTTTTTTTCTAACTGATACTGATACAACTTTACGTCCCCCTTACTTAAGCTTTACTCAGTATATGAGAATCGCTACATCGATGATTTTAATTTGCGTGCGAGATAAATTGCGTGCATATATGTACGCATGCATTTATGTGTATATTTTATATTTATATTTATACGTCTGTATACGTATGGCGTTTGCACGCATCCTTCTGTGTATGTTGATATATATATGTACACTTTAATATAAATATGTATTGCAGTGTAATATTTATAATAGGTTTTAATTTCTATGCATTAATTATACTTTCTTCATTAACGTCAATATGTATTTTATTCAATGTAAGGTTTTTTCCTCGAATTTTATAATTTTTATAATCTTTTATATATATATACATATATTTTCAAGCTTTTTTTGTTTATCGCTCGAAGATTGACCGTTATTTCTAAAGGGCCAATCAAACAAGTCCATTTTTTTTAAAGGTGTAGCGTTTGTAAGAGTCTAGATTGAATTGATATATCGGTTCCATTCTAGCAAAAACTGTCTGATGAACGGCAACGAGAAACTTAGAGTAACAAATTTTGTTGAATTTTCTGCTGCTTTAAATAAAGTATATATATATATATATATATATATATATGTATGTGTTCGCACATGCGTATGTTAATGTGCATGTGTGTGTGTGTATTGGCGTCATAAGTAGCTTTTATATATATAATAATAATGATAACAATAATAATAATAATTATAATGATAATAATAATAATAAATTTTGGGAGAAAGTGAAGTGATTCTGTTTGGAAGACAGGATGTCGAAGTACATAAAACTGGTAGTAGTAAAGGTATAAGGAAATCGAAAAAGTCGAAGGGTAACTTCAACATTTGCTATCGAAAAAACTTCATCAATCCAGAAGTTACATACTATTGCTTATGGTTTTGCGTAAGACGGCGAGATGGCATAAGAGTTAGCATGTCTGGCTAAATGCTTAGCGGCATTCCGTCAGTGTTTACGTTCTGCTTTCAAATTCCTCCTGCAATCGACTTTGCATTTTATCATTTCGGGGTAGATAAAACAAATATCACTAGGGTCGATGTAATCGACTCACCCCACCTCCAAAATAGCTGTCTGTGTGCCAAAGTTCGAAATCATTATTTATGGTTTTGCATTCTTCAATACCCACATATATATCCGAATATATATAAATTCAAATATACATAAATTTTATAAAGCGATGATTTTTTAACGCAAAAACAACTTTTTTTAAATTTCCGTGTGACTCAACTGTTATCGCCTTCAAATGTAAAAGCTTGTCCTCCTTTGAAGCCCCTGATTGAGACTTTGGCACTGCTTGTACTTATTTAATCAACTGATGGTTGCTTTAATGATACCGCAATGACAGAGGGCAAAGTCGGCGAAATTTGAATACAGAATGCATAGACGAACGAACTAATGCTAAGATATTAGTCCATTGTGCATACGGTTTTATAACCTTAATTATAATAATAATAACTAGCAATGCATTTCGATGTTGCTCGGGTGTTATGACCTACACGCACATTGTATTATTTGCTCCTTTCTTATGGACTGCATTGACACAGCTGATTTATGGTTAATGGAATAGTGGAAGTTAAGAAAATTCTAACTGGGCCCCACCTGCAAGGTCATATGCTGTTTATCTTGATATGAGATCACCATGTCGCGCACATACGGTTGTGATGCATGTGTCTAGTGTATCCTTATCAGACGGTAGTCATGATGGGTATACTGGGCTTCGTATATTTACCCCAGTGTCACTTTGATGGCATGCACTGCTCTCTCGATAGTAATAATAATAATAATAATAATAATAATAATAATAATAATAATAATAATAATAATAATAATAATGATAATAATAATGATAATAATAATAATAGTCTATTCTTTATTGGCCACTTGAGCCAAATATATAATCAGAAAGTTGCTGTACAGCACAAAGGACAAGGGAGGAATTCATAAACTAGCGCTTAAATATAAGAAACCAGAACAAAGAATGGACAACTAGTAAATGCAATAAAGATGCACGAAAACAACAAGTGTTGTATCTATACAAAATAGTGATGAAATTCAAAGAAGAAACAGAATATACGGGTACAAAAATGATAAAATATATAAAAACATGAAGCAAAATTACAAGACAGAAGAATAAATGCAGAAAAAAACCACTCCATGGCCAATGCCCTTAAAGGCTCAATAAAGAAGAAATATGTGAAAGTGAACGTCAACAGTTGTTCAAAATCTCCGCCGAAAAGCAAAGACAGAGGGCTTGTTCCTTGCAGCACAAGATTAATGTCTAGGCTAGATAAGAAAAAGAGCACTCAGAGAGTGCAAACCCCCACCATGGCAACACCAACGTCATCTCAACGATTAGCTGGATACTCTTTTTAAAATGAGAATATCTAAAATAAACTCGACTGCTCTCACAAACGAGTATACTAAAGACGTACCCGACCGCTCTTAAAAATTAATTTAAAAAAACGGAAAAATAATCCAGAATCTTTGTCCGGTTTCTTGCCGCTTCCAACATCTAATCAGCCCGTGCCAGTCATGAGGCCAAACATCCCTGTAAGTTTCATTCGATTCCATTCAGCGGTTCTTGAGATATCTTGTCCACTGACAAACAAGCAAATAAACACGACTGAAAACAATACCTTCGCCTTAGCGAAAGCGGAGGTAAGAAAACGATGGAAAGGGATCCTTACACTAAGTGTAGAATCTGCAGCTAGCAAAGCGTGACAGTTGACTAAATCGTCTTTGATGCCCAGTCTTTCCCTATACACAGGCAGATCCTGTTGGCATTTATGTCCACTGGGCAATATGTCATTTGAAAATTACTACACGTCCGTATCTAGTAAGTTACATGCCAACGAGTTGGTATGTCACCGAGATATGCCCATACAAATTGACAAAGAATTCAAGGAAAAACGCCCAAACATAATTATTATTGGATGGAAAATAACACATGCACATGACACGTGTCGTAAGCACTGAAGAAAATATTGCTTGAATAGGAGTGAATTAACTATCAAAATACAGGGACCTTCAAAAGCGAAATTTTTAAAATGTGGGACGTGAAGGTGAAAACGATACTACTAGTATTTGGAGCATTACGCGTAATGAAGAAGAAATATGAAAGGAAACACAGAGACCATATAAGGCTGACAAACTTACACACTATCGCTCCCCCAAATAGCTCTGTTAGGATAAGCCAGCATCATGCGCAAGTCGCTATTAATTTAATAGAATAGCTCAAATATAACAAATTTTACACACAAGATACACGCTAATAACCCTTTCTACAATTGGCACAAGACCTGAAATATATGAGGTGGGGGTCAAAGCGATTTCATCGACTGCAGTGCTCAACAGGTACTTATTTTATAGCGCACGAAAGAATAAAAGGCAAAATCGACCACGCCGGAATTTGAACTCAGTACGTAAAGACAGACGAAATGCCGCCAAGCATTTTTGTCGTCGTGTTAACCATTCCGCCTTAGGATACACAGTAACTATCCTTTCTGTTATAGGCACAAGGGTTGAAATTTTGGAGCGGAAGCGGGGATATGTCGATTCCAACGACCCCAGGGCGTAACTGGTACTTTTTA
Source organism: Octopus sinensis (assembly GCF_006345805.1). Taxonomy (NCBI): domain Eukaryota; kingdom Metazoa; phylum Mollusca; class Cephalopoda; order Octopoda; family Octopodidae; genus Octopus; species Octopus sinensis. The sequence goes on from NC_043001.1 coordinate 78,534,965, forward strand.
CACCGACCTCGAAAGGATGACGAGCAAAGTCGACCTCGGCGGAATTTGAACTCAGAACGTAGCGACGGGCGAAATGCCGCTAAGCATTTAGACCGACGAGCTGACGATTCTGCCAGCTCTGAGAATCAAGAAACTAAATTCCGTAACAAAATAAAATTGTGCAGTAAACCAACAGGAGAAATCTATAGTTTCTACAATCTCCGAAAATAAAATAAGGGCACCAAGTCACACCGCATCAGAGGAACATGGAGTTCCTCTAAATGGTGTCGGAGACTAGTAAATTTGCACGAAACTATATCACTGTCACCTCCAAAATCAATAAAGGATGGCCACATTTGTAACCTTTTGACCATATATCTGGCCAGTAAGACCTGTTGTGTGGTTGATCATCATCATGATCATGAACCTCGTCGACATCATCATCGTCATCATCATCATCATCGACGTCGTCGTCTTCGTCGTCGTCGTCGTCGTCGTCGTCATCATCATTATCACCACCTGTAGCATTTTATCACTATTGCAATCCCCTCAGTGGTAGCCACTACCAGCACCACTACCAGCGCCACTACCAGCGCCACTACCACCACCTCAGGAACAACATCAAAAACTAAAACAACAATTCATATCACCAGTACCTGCAGTAGCAGCAGCACCACCACCACCACCACCATCACGACAACACGATAATAAGACAACTACAATCAGCACCATCACTATCACGGCTACTATCACTTCCACTTTCACAACACTCACCTCTAACACCACAATTACCACCACCACCACCACCAGCAACAACAACAACAACAGCTGCTAACATCACCAGCACCCCTACGTTCATCACCACTAACTACCTCCAGAACCACCACCACTATTACCCCCACGAACACAACAGCAACAACCACTACCACTACCACCACCAACAACAACAGCAACAACCACTACCATCACTACCACCAACACCAACACAACAGCAACAGCAACAACCACTATCACCACCACCACCAACAACAAAAACCACTATCAACACTCCATCTCCACCGAAACAATAACAGCAACCAATACTACCACCACCACCACTACCACCGCCACTGCCAACACAACAGCAAGCAATACCACTATCACCACAACTATCATCACCACGACTAACACCACAGCCACCACAATTACAGTCTTCACCATCACAACCACTGCAACGTCGACGACGACCTCCACCACCAAAGCGACAATAAGAACAGCAACAACAACGATAGCCGGTACCACCACCGTTACCAACACACGTACGACATCAACAACTACAACAACCGCAACGACAACCACTTCCAGTGTACTTCTACTGTGACTACATTACCTCCTCCTTCTCCTCCCCTCCTCCTCTTTCACCTCTTCCCCCAGTCACCCCTCCCACCCCTCATTACCACAATTATATTGAAGCCTTCTCTTTATTGCTATTAATGGCTCGGTTAGTTTCGCACATAAACATTTCACACAGGAAGTAAATGTGTGCCGAGGCATGACGGACTTGCTGACTTAAACTACTGTAAAAGGTAGAGATGGTGGTGGTGATGATGATGATGATGATGATGATAATGATGATGATGAGGATGGTGATGATGATGATGATGATGATGATGATGATGATGATTATTGATGATGATGATGATGATTATTGATGATGATGATTATGATGATGATGATGATGATGATGATTATTGATGATGATGATGATGGTGATGATGATGATAATGATGATGATGATAATGATGATGATGATGATGATGATGATGATGATGATGATGATGATGATGATAATGATGATGATGAGGATGGTGATGATGATGATGATGATGATGATGATGATGATTGATGATGATGATGAGGATGGTGATGATGATGATGATGATGATGATGATTATGATGATGATGATGATGATGATGATGATGATGATGATGATGATTATTGATGATGATGATGAGGATGGTGGTGATAATGGTGATGGTGACGTTGATGGTGTTGATGGGGAAAGCGATGATGATGACGATGATAGTGGTCGTGATGATGATCGTGGTGGTGAAGGCGATGATGACGAGGGTGGTGGTGATGATGACGAGGGTGGTGGTGATGATGACGAGGGTGGTGGTGATGATGATTACAATGCTGTTGCTACTGCTGCCTCTGCCGCAGCTGCTGCTGCTGTTTATGATGATGATGATCATGGTGGTGGGTGTGGTACTGAAGTAGGTGATGATAATGGCGGCAGTGGTGGTAGTGATTACGGTGATGATGGTGGTGGTTGTAGTTGTATTAGTTGTTGTCGTGGTGTTGGTGGTAGAGATAGACGCTAAAGGAAAGCGGCTCCTTTCTTTCTTGCAAACGATCGCTCCAAACCTCAACGTCATCATTCCACATAACGAATCCGAAGCACTTAATCTCAGTTTGGAAATAAACGTCCGGAGATCGAATCCAGTTGAATATCTAAACTTCATTTTCATCATCGTTATAAACCGTAGTCGATAAAATGAAATGCCATTCTTCTGCTGTGTTCGATATACAATAATCATTCGATCCTTCGACTATCGCGGGTGTTACATCCATCCATGCGGAGCAGAAACAATACTGTACTGCTTATATTTTTTATTTATCTTGTATTTTGTATATATTGGGTTGGTGCATAATTATTGCGGCTTTTTTTTTTTTTTTCAACAAATTTTATTCAATAAAATTTAACAAACAAAAATTTATAGGCGCAGGAGTGGCTGTGTGGTAAGTAGCTTGCTTACGAACCACATGGTTCCGGGTTCAATCCCACTGCGTGGCATCTTGGGCAAGTGTCTTCTACTATAGCCTCAGGTCAACCGAAGCCTTGTGATTGGATTTGGTAGACGGAAACTGAAAGAAGCCCGTCGTATATATGTATGTATATATATGTGTGTGTTTATATGTTTGTGTGTCTGTGTTTGTCCCCCTAGCATTGCTTGACAACCGATGCTGGTGTGTTTACGTCCCCGTTACTTAGCGGTTCGGCAAAAGAGACCGATAGAATAAGTACTAGGCTTACAAAGAATAAGTCCTGGGGTCGAATTGCTCGACTAAAGGCGGTGCTCCAGCATGGCCGCAGTCAAATGACTGAAACAAGTAAAAGAGTAAAAAAAGAGTAAAGAGTAAACATCTTTAAATGACGGTCTGATTATCTGCCAAGCAAATAGGAAGCAGTAATTGAAGTAGATGGTGAATATGCTCCGAATAATCACTTAAAGATGTTTTGTAACGTGCTATTGTTTTTGTTGAATAAAATTTGCTGAAAAAAATGCCGCAATAGTTATGCACCAGCCAATATTTATTTTATTATAAATGCAAAGCAGCACCGCACACTCGCCTCCCGAGTTTCAGTTTTACAGACAGTATGTGCCATTTTTTGTTACTCAGCTACAGTACGCTACGTGGATCTTTTCCTTTTGATGGACGGAATTCAACACAATTTCTAGTTAACTAAACAATTTGAAACTTCGTATACTGGTAGAATGTGTCAAAAGAAAACATTATTTTCACTTGGCTTTTTTGAGAAAATTGTAATTTGTAAGTTTAACGTAGTTTAATTTTTCGAATTCTAACCAATCATATGTTCTCTTTTGAGCTCATATAATTTGCTGCGTTATCGATATTGATAAACAAACGAGGAGATACAAACACTTGCATATACAAGCGCGCCTGCATATAGAAGTAAATATACATACACACGCACACATGCACACACAGACAAGTATACATATACATACATAAAGATACATGCTTATACGCATATACGCACGCCGCATACACACACACACATATATATATTCAGATTCATACACACGTACACTTACACACACACACACACACTCTCTGTCACCCTCTCTCTCTCTCAAACACATGTATATACATTTGCACAAGCACATAGTAATTAATATATAAGTAACTAATATATAAGGCGGCGAGCTGGCAGAAACGTTAGCACGCTGGGCGAAATGCGTAGCTGTATTTCGTCTGCCGTTACGTTCTGAGTTCAAATTCCGCCGAGGTCGACTTTGCCTTTCATCCTTTCGGGGTCGATAAATTAAGTACCAGTTACGCACTGGGGTCGACGTAATCCGTTTGTCTGTCCTTATTTGTCCCCTCTGTGTGTAGCCCCTTGTGGGTAGTAAAGAAATAAATACATTGGCGTACACACACATACAAACGTACACACACATACAAACGGAGATATACATACACACACATACGCACACAAGCATACATACACGTTCGTGAGTTCGCACTGGTGTCGATAGAATCGACTTATTACTTTTGTATCTCATGCTTTGTCCCCTTTGTGTTTTGCCCCTTGCCGGAACAAATTTACACAAAAGGTAATAAACCAGAAAGGGGGTGGGGCAATGTTTCATCGCTTCGGGGTCGATAAATTAAGTACCAATTACGCACTGGTGTCGAGGATTTTTTCCCAATTTATATCACAGCCTCCGACAAGCTGGGGCATCCTTTTATGAAAAAATATTTTGCAAATTTTCACAATACGACCCACACTCCACGCGTACCCTCATATCCCACTCTAGACCGATTTAGGCATATTATTGTTTTGTTTATGTTGTTTTTGGTTTTTCAAAACCATGGCGACGAAATTCATCGATTAAAAAGATATGGCTGTTATTTCTAGCCTCCTCTTTTGTTTATCAATATCGATAACGCAGCAAGTGCGGAGACAGACAGAAGAAAGAAGGATGAATAACATCAAAAAAGCCAAGTGAAAATAATGTTTTCTTTTGACACATTCTACCAGTATATGAAGTTTCAAATTGCTTAGTTAACTAGAAATTGCGTTGAATTCCGTCCATCAAAAGGAAAAGATCCCACTACGTATTTTCTTCTAATACATTTTGATTAATGTATTATACAATGAAGTACTGTACTGTATTTTTAATTTATTATTCTTTTATTCATTTAATTGTTTCAATTATTTAACTGCAGCCATGCTGGAGCACCGCCTTTAGTCGAGGAAATCGACCCCAGGAATTTTTGTAAACCTAGGACTTATTCTATCGGCTACATTTGCCGAACCGCTAAGTTACGGGGACGTAGACACACCAGCATCGGTCGACAAGCGATATTGGGGAGGGTGTAACAAATACAGACACATAAGCATATACAAATACATACATACATACATACACACACACACACGTGCACACACACGGATGCGCGCGCGCACACACACACACACACACACACACACACATATATATATATATGACGGGCTTCTTTTAGTTTCCGTCTACCAAATCCACTCACAACGCTTTGGTCGGCTCGAGGCTATAGTAGGGCGGGTTTTCTTCTGTCTGGCGGGTATGGTGTAAGATGTTACGTATTGGAAAAAACAGAATGGTCTATAAGCTGTCTTCAACCAGTTCCATATCGAAATTTTTCAAGTTCTATCTCGAAAGGAAACGTTAGGGTGGAGAGGAGGGCGCATTACTCTAGTAAATTTCTTAAAAGATCTAAAAGATCGGGGAATAATTGTTCGAATAGAGCATTTTACCGATGTAGTCAGGTTGACCTTAACTCTAAGGTTTCTTGATTGACCCTAAAACAGGCTCATTGCGGAGTCGTTTGCAACTAAATGTATTCATACACATATATACACATACAAACACATACATAAATACATACATACATACATACATCATACATACATACATACATACATACATATACATACATACATACATACATACATAACATACAT
>NC_043001.1:78543238-78555738 GCF_006345805.1 Octopus sinensis
CCAGTGGTGCAGACGTATCTCGTCGAATGATAAATAAAAAAAATTTCGTTAAAATGACTGTTTCATAAGGCAACTTTCCGTTTTGTAGAGAGAAAAACAGCCAGGCGCAGGAAAATTCTTCATATATATATATATATATATATATATATATATATGTAGATATAGATCCAAAAATAAAATTGTAGAAGACAAAAAGAGAAACGAACACTTAATCCACTTATTCGTTTCAAGAGTGAATCCAGCAAATATTAATGAGGAGCTACATCAATAATTAAATATCGATACCAATCATATTCGATCAATTCGGGCGAGTGGTTTCACCAGATTGGGACATTCATTGTTCTTTCACACTATGTGCTCTGTCGCGAGCATTCACAGATCGTTATCCTGCAACAAAATGGAGCATAAACAAATGATATACACTATGTGCGTGTAATTGATAATGTTTACATTGTTAGCGCCACTTCTTATTTCGTTTCACATGTACTACGCCACAGTACAACGTCAAGTATACTTCGCACCATTTGTGTATATAACACGGGCCGATGACTGATATTGAGGAAGGGCAACGATAGCGAAATACTGATGTCTATTATTCTTGATAATTTTGAGGAAGTTGTCTTGCCTGTCTGGGACATTCAGTGTTCTTTAAATCTCGGGGCTGTAAAGGGAGCTTTCCTAGGGTGCTATCCCGCAGTAAATTGGTGTAGCGGTAAAGACATACACCATGTATCAACGACCGATTCAATTATCCATTCACACACTACAAAAGCCCCAACGCAAATCAGGTAGTATGTAGAAGACTACTGCTGCATAGCACCGGGTGAAATCTGAAGTGTGGACGAGCTTTATATTTTACTCTACGTTCTTTACAGAATATAATCTATATATATATATATATATATATATATATATATATATATATATATTATATATATATATATATATATATATATATATATATATAGGCGAGGGAGTTGGTATGTGAAAGCACGTGGTTGCATGTATAAAAGACGAAATAGAGTGAAAAAACTACAGAAGGCTTGTGTTATATGGTTAAAAAAATAAATTTAGATCGTTGTTAGAAAAATGTTATAAAATTTTTCGTATAGTGACATTGCTTTTGGAGGAATAAAATATGTCCATTTCTATTTTTCGGTTTACTTTTTTAATTAGTATATCCAAGAATGGGAGCTCGAAATATATGTATATATATATATATATATATATATATATATATATATACATACATATATATATACATACATATATATATATATATATACATACATATATATATACATAAATACATATAAACATATATATCCACATATATGTATGTATACATATATGTATATATATATATATGTATATGTATATGTATATATATATATATATATATATATATATTATATATATATATATATATATATATATATATATAACTATATATTCACACACACACACACACACATATTTCGAAGTTTTAATAAAATCACAGCAAACAGAAAATTAAAAAACATAAATGAAACGGAAAATTCGTAGCTAATTCCAATTCAGTCAATGTTCAAAAGATTCTTGTCGTTGATATTGTTCAATTTTGATGGCGCCAGTAGCGTATATTATATTATATATGTAAAATCAAACAGAATGAGTGCTCAACACCACATTGTGGATAGATATTCATTTATGGGTTAAGAAAGCAACCAATAGTTTCATGTAAAGGAGCCTCACAATTGTTCAAGCGTGCCACATGGGAGTGTTGGTACTCGTCTCTATTTTGGAAGAGAATATACATAGTTACCTATATATGTGAGGATGCATGGCCTAGTGAGTAGGGTTTTGAACTCATAATCGTGTGCTGCTGTCTTCTTGAGGAAAACATTTCATATCACATAGTTCTGTAATGACTTCGGCAATCGACTTTAGGTAGTTACACCAAGCAACTGTTCAGGCAACAACGATTTCATGGACATTTGATCGCGATATACGAAACTTTCATCAATAAATATCATCCACATGAACACATAGCATAATACAGAACACTAATAACCTTACTAACTATAACACTAACTCCCATGGATCCCATGCACCATTCATATTACAGTTTTATAACTACACTAATTGATCCACGTCCAGAACTATTTACATCCCTTACACATAGTCTTCATACTCAGGGTCTAGTGAACCCGACAGCGTTTGGAAATCGGTGATCATTCAAAGACAGTGAACAGCGTTTGACGATACCGGTATGACTTTGAATCTCATTAACAATTCAAAATAATGACTTTTATTACTCTTAATTGTACCCCAGTTCATCTAACTGTATGTATTTATCGTTATTTTTCATTAAAAAAGCCTTTATTTATGTGATATCCAATGTGCATTTCTGCTTTTTTTCTTCTTACTTTCCCCATATCTTTTCCACGTTTACTTTCTATGTACACACACACAGACATAAATACATATAATATATATATATATATATATATATATATATATATATATATATATATATACACCTACCTACCTAAATACATATATATATATATAATATATATATATACATACGAGCTGTGAAGGCCTCGCCTAGTGGTTAAGCTATTGCACATGTGATCATGTCCATGCTGAGGAACCGCCTGAAGTGTTTACTCAGACAGACTGACCCCAGTAACTATTTTAACTATTTAAGACTGTTAGTTTATTCTGTGGACGACTTTCTATTCTGAACTGTTAGGCTACGATGATGTATAGAAACCAACCCTGCCTATGAAGTGATACTGGAGGACAAACACACACGTGCAAAGACGCGCCCCTACACACACAAACACACGCGCACACGCAAACATGCAGGCACATATATATACACACGCACGCATATATATATATTATATTATATATATATATATATATATATATATATATTACACACACGCGTACACATACAGACGCACGCACAAACACGCACACACACATATACACACATACACGCACAACCACATACATAGACATTTCTCTACCTGTTTAATAAGTCATGTGACTGCGGCCATGCTGTAGCACCGCATTGAGGATTTTAGTCGAACAAATCGACCCTGGGACTTATATGTTTTGTAAAGCCTAGGACTTATTCTATCATTCACTTTTGCGAAACTGCTAAGTTACTGGAACACAAACACATCAATACCTATTTCTTTACTACCCACAAGGGGCTAAACACAGAGAGGACAAACAAGGACCGACAAACGGATTAAGTCGATTACATCGACCCCAGTGCGTAACTGGTACTTAATTTATCGACCCCCGAAAGGATGAAAGGCAAAGTAGACCTCGGCGGAATTTGAACTCAGAACGTAACGGCATACGAAATACCACTAAGCATTTTGCCCGGTGTGATAACGGTTCTGCCAGCTCGCCGCATTCAAACACATCAATACCGATTGTCAAGCTGTAGTGAGGGGACAAACACGGACACAAAGGCACACACACAATCACACACACACACATATACGACCGGATCTTTTCAGTTTTCATTTACCAAATCCACTCACATATTTTTGGTCGGGCCAGGGCTATAATAGAAACAATTGCCCAAGGTGTCACGAAGTGAGGATGATCACGGAACCATGTGGTTGGGCAGCAACCTTCTTACCACACAGTCACGCCTAGTATTACTGATACTATAGTAGAAAACACTTGTCCAAGGTGTCACGCAGTGGAACTGAACCCGGAACAATGCGGTTGGGAAGCAAGCTTCTTACCACAAAGCTTCGCCTGCACCGCCTGTATGAAAATACCTTTCCCCCACGGAATTTACCATGTTTCTCTGCGGTCTCTTTAGCAACAATTCTTTCGATCTGGCTATCAATATACCTGGCTCTTTATAGAAATTATCCTTCAACTTTCTTGCTTCAGTCTTTGTGTCTTTCTTTCAGTCACCCTCTCTATGCCTTTGTCTGTCTCTCTACTTGCCTCGCACTCTCCCTCAGTTTCCCTCCCTCTGTCTCTCTTAATACTCCGTCGTCTGCTTTCTCACCAATTTTCTCTCTGTCTCCCTCAAAACAATCAATTTGTCTGCATATGTTTCTCTGTTGCTCACGTTCCTTCTCTCTCCACCGCTCTTTCTCCTGCCATCTCACACTACCTCTCTCTTACCCTCTCTTCCCTTCTTTGCCTCCTTGTCGCCGCTGCTGTCATCTTACCCACCTAAACATGTTCACTCAAGCATACAGGTACAGAGAACCCGGTTTAGTCATCACTTCAAAGATACTTCTGTTTTTGTTATTGCTGTTGTCGGCTTGTAGTGTTGTTAGTAACGGCAATGGCCATAATATTAATGGTGGCTGTAGTGGTGGTGGCGGAAATGGTGGTGGCAGTGGTGGTGGTAGCAGTAGTAAAGGAGGTGGTAGTAGTGGTATTATTTTATTATTATTATTATTATTATTATTAGTGGTAGTAGTAGTAGTAGTAGTAGTAGTAGTAGTAGTAGTAGTAGTAGTGGTAACAACATTAACAATAGTAGTGGTGGTGTGCAATTGGTGGTCGTACCGGTATTGTTGCAGTGGTTGCATGAAAAATTGCTTTTTGTAGTAGCGTTGTTGTAGTTGTGGTAGGGAAAGTGAAGTTTTCTATATCAGCCTTATTGTTGTAGTGGCAGTAGTATAAGTGGTAATTATTTTAGGATTGGCTTTGTGGTGATGGCAGTTGATTTGGCGATGGTGGAATAGTGGTTCAAATGTGGTATCATTGAGGAGATATTAATGCAAATGTAAATTATAATAATGGTGTAGCAGAAGTTGTAGTTGAACTGGTGTTTATTTTAGTAGTGGTGGTGTTGCAGTACATGTTGCAGCAGAACCACCTTAGCGGCATTATGAACTCCCAAATCAAATCAATGCACTCTGCCCTACAATATATATTGAGAGCAAACCACAGCATGAGTATATTGGAATAGGGTTCCTGGACCCTAGCGACCCTTCAGCAACAGTACAGTGTGCTTATTCCTTAACATTTTAGGATTTAAACTGGCCATATCCAACCCAAATATTCTCCCGGTTATTTTGTTCAAACTGACGAGATTCGGCATCCCACACCTACTCTAAAATGTCAATCTGAAAATAAAGTCACCACATCGCAGGCGCAGGGGTGGTCGTGTGATTAGGAGCTTGCTTCCCAACCACATGGTTCCGAGTTCAGTCCCACTGCATGGCACCTTAACAAAGTGTCTTCTACTATAGCCTCTGGTAGACGGAATAGTTATATATATATATATATACATATAGGAGATAAATAAAAATATATGCATACATACAAACATATATGTACGTACCTACATCTACATGTATATATACATGCATATATAAATAATTATACGGAAGTACAGGACATCACAATAAGACGTAGAAACGGAAAAAGCCAAAAAACAAAAAACAAGAAAACGGAAAACGAAAAACAATTACAGGACAGGTTACACAAGGACAAAACCCCCGTCATCAGCTGTCGCTAGAGGAGTTCAGGCATGTTTCGAAGGCATAACAGAACACTAATCCAATGGCCTTCGCGAGAGAATTAAAATAAAATTTCAAGCAGCGGGGCAAATGAGTACGAACACAAACAAGACGTAAAACAATAAGACTGCAAAATTAAAATACATGTACAAAAACAAACACAAGAGGACGAAAAAAAAGCCTTTTTTCTGGCATAGACAAACAATAAAACTGCAAAAATAAAATACATGTACAACAAGTACAATTAGTTACAAACGAGAAAATAACAGAATACTATACAGGAAATTAACCACACAAGGGGACGAACGAAGAAGCCTTTTGCTGGCAAGGACGAAAGTGTAGTAGCAGCGCGTGGAGGCAGTCTTTTCAATAGTGGTAACCACGTGTAAAGGAATTTTGTTTTATAGGCAAGGAAGAGGGAAGGAGGAGGGGGACACGCGGCGAAGAGAGAGGAGGAGGGGGAGGGAGAAGATTGAAGAGGTTAAAGCAAAGGGAGAGAAGTACCGCATCTTCAATATATAATATTAATATAAAAAAAGGGGACCAAGAAGTGGATCGAAACGACGAATCGGAACGAACCTGATGCGGGCGCTGTCAGACAATAAGGAGATAAATAAATATATGCATACATACAAACATATATGTACGTACCTACATCTATGTATATATACATGCATATATAAATAATTATACGGAAGTACAGGACATCACAATAAGACGTAGAACGGAAAAAGCCAAAAAACAAAAAACAAGAAAACGGAAAACGAAAAACAATTACAGGACAGGTTACACAAGGACAAAACCCCCGTCATCAGCTGTCGCTAGAGGAGTCAGGCATGTTTCGAAGGCATAACAGAACACTAATCCAATAGGCCTTCCTGCGAGAGAATTAAAATAAAATTTCAAGCAGCGGGGCACAATGAGTACGAACACAACAAGACGTAACAATAAGACTGCAAAATTAAAATACATGTACAAAACAACACAAGAGGACGAACGAAAAAGCCTTTTTTCTGGCATAGACAACAATAAAACTGCAAAAAAGAAAAATACATTACAACAAGTACAATTAGTTACAAAACGAGAAATAACAAGAATACTATACAGGAAATTAACCACACAAGGGGACGAACGAAGAAGCCTTTTGCTGGCAAGGACGAAAGTGTAGTAGCAGCGCGTGGAGGCAGTCTTTTCAATAGTGGTAACCACGTGTAAAGGAATTTTGTTTTATAGGCAAGGAGTGTGTATGTGTGTGTGTGTGTGTGTGTGTGTGTGTGTGTGTTCGTGTCTTTTTGTTTGTCCCGCCATCACTGCTTGACAACTGGTGCTGGTGTTTTTGTTGGTGCCTCTAAGTCTCCACAACTTAGCGGTTCAGCAAAATTGACCGATAGAACAATTACCAGGCTTAAAGAAGAAAAAAAATGTGAAATGTACTGGAGTCTATTTATTCGACTAAAATTCTTCAAGACAGTCCCACCCCCACGCAGCACAGCCGAAGTCTAATGACAGAAGCAAGTAAAAGAATAAAAGAATGAAAGGCTATTCGAAGTCTCGAAGCTACCAGGTTATGCATGATTAGTTCAAAATAAATGTGAATAAAGGCGCAAGGGTGGGTAGTGTGGTAAGAAGACTGCTTCCCAACCACGTGGGTCCGGATTCAATTCTACAGCGTAGCACCTCAAGTCACCCAATGCCTTGTGAGTGGATTTGGTAGACGGAAAACGAAAGAAGCCCGTCGAATATATATAATAATATAATATATAATATATATCTATATATATATATATATATATATATATATATATAAGTGTGTGTGTGTGTGTGTGTGTGTGTGTATGCATATATCTATGTCAGTGAGTCTTTGTTTCTGTGTCCCTCAGCCTTTGCGTGACAACCGGTGTCAGTGTGTTTACTTCCTCGTAACCTAATGGTTCGGCGAAAGTGATCGATAGAGTAATTAGCAGGCTTAAAAAAAGAAAAGTATTGGGTCAATTCATTCGATTAAAATTCCCCAAGAAGGTGCACCAGCATGGCCGCGGTCTAATATCTGAAACACGCAAATGATAAGAGATAAACAATCATTAAATTTTGGCAAAATAATCTCAATACCAAAGGGTTAAACTAGTTTGTTAGGAGGTCTATGTCTTATGTCGTAGTCCAGGGGTTCTCGACCATTTTTTATCTACTTTGATTACTATTTTATTCTGGTGGATTTCCATATTCATTCGGTGTTTATAGAAACTTCTTTCGAACTTCCTATTGTGTTTCCCGCACATTAAGCTGTGTAGGTAGAACTATGTAAAATGTTAGAAAACGAAAGCTAGTTATTTCTTGCAATACATACCTATACATTCATGTAAAGCAAAACTTTTAGGCACAGGAATGGCTGTGTGGTAAGTAGCTTGCTTACTAACTACATGGTTCTGTGTTCATTACCACTGCGTGACACCTTGCGAAAGTGTCTTCTTCTATAGCCTCGGGCCGACCAAAGCCTTGTGAGGGGATTTAGTAGACGGAAACTGTATATATATATATATATATATATATATATATATATATATATATATATATGTGTATGTATGGTGTGTGTGTGTGTGTGTGTGTGTGTGTGTGTGTGTGTCCTGGGGTCGATTTGCTCGGCTAAATGCGTTGCCCCAGCATGGCCGCAGTCAAGTGACTGAAACAAGTAAAAGAGAGTAAAAAAGGCCCTTAAAATACTCTTGTGGATTCCCAGTTTACTATTTTGTTGTGTGAACCGCCCGAAAATCTTATATGGATCTTTAGGGATCATATGGACCACGGTTGAGAAATACTGTCATTGGCACTTCATCAGTAGCGGAATATTGGCTTAACACCCATCAAGTCATCTGTATTATATAAAATCAGCTATCCACAGGACAAATGATATTTAATATAATCATAGTAATGGATTGATAGAATCATTTGTGCATCGAACAAAACGTCATATAGTATGTCATATAGACCCTTAACCTTCTGACTTTACATCTCGTCGAGGTCATCATACCTTTCAATCTACCAAGATCGATAAAATAAGGTACCTACCTTGTACTGTAGTTAGAATGATCGACTAAGCCAATTATGGACAACTCGCGGCCCGTTGATGCATAACGTTTGCAGAAGCTTCTGAACGGCATGCTTAAACAAAGAATTACCTTGAATTTTTAAAAAGTATGGCCCGACTGATGCTAAACCGATTTTTTTTCACTTCCCGATAAAAAGGTTGCTCATGCACGGACTAAGACGTTTATGCAAATCTATGGCCCTGCCTCTATGTAAGAACACATACACACACACAAACACACACACATACACAGGCACACACACACAAACACATGCACATACACACACACACACACACACACACATACGCGCGCGCAATGAAAGATTCACCTACAAGTAATTATAGGGTGGACTTATCGTAAAAGACTCTTATCCAAAGTGCAACTCAACCGGATTGAACCGGAAAACCACTTGACTGCAGAGAGAGAGCTTCTCAAACGAACGGCAACACTCGAAACTTTGTTGAAGAAAGACAGTCGATTACATCGATCTCAGTACTGAACTGGTACATATATAATCGATCCTGAAAGGATGATCGCAAAAGCAGGTTCGGTAGAATATGAATTTCGAATGTAAAGACGGGAGAAACGCCGCTAATAACTTTGTTCCGGCGTGGTAACGATTCCGCCAGTTATAATAAAGTCACTGATCTCACTGAGGGTTATTGAAAGAATGGTTATTAATACTGGTCTGGTTGTTTTGGTTTTTTTCTATAGTAGATCCACAAGAAGTGAGTATCGAATTGCTGCTAGTGCTAATGGTATAGTATTGATGATGTAATGTTTATTGAGGTGATATCAGCGAAAGTAAACGAGTTGCTGGCAAAAATATGCGTGGTCTCTTTAGTGTTGTTACTGTTGTTGTTCTCAATCATGATCGATCATGCATATTACAAGTGGCTAGCCATATGTTGAAAAGTCCTTTTTGTTTATGGCTTTGGTGCAGACATATATGTCTGGTTAAGAAGCTCGCTGTGCAACTGTGTAGATTGCGGTCCAAACCACTGCTTGGCACCTGGCACAACTGTGTACAAATGCAGCCTGGGTCGACAACTAATGACTTGCAACAGAATTGTGTTTAAGGAAACTGAGTGAAAACCCGTAAAATGTGTATATTTGTATGCACAAACACGCACTAATAACACACACACGCAAACACACAACTGATTCTTAATTTATCGCACGAAAAAGGATGAAGGCAAAGTCGACTTAGGCGGAATTTGAACTCAGAACGGAGTATGAATGTATGTATGTAGTATGTTTGTATGCATGTATGTATATATAAATAAATAAATAAAATAAATATATATATATATAGATATATATATATATATATATATATATATATATATATATATATATATATATATATACTTTGAAACTTTGATACTTTGATAGTTTCGGCCGGTATTGGCCCAGATCATGTCTAATTGTATAGCACCACCTGGCAAAGTCATTCAGAATATGTGTGTGTGTAAATATATCTATATCTTGTAGTCGTGTGTGTGGTAGTGGTAGTGGGGATGATGGTGGTGGTGGTAGTTTTGATTGATGATTGTGTTACTGTAGTTGTTGTTAGCGGTGGTGCTATTGGAAGTGATAGTGGTCATGGTGATGATAGGACTGGTGGTAACGTTAGCGACAGTGGTAGAATTGCTGCGATGGTAGATGACGCTATTGGCGACACACGGCGGCGGCGCGGCTTTGGCGGCGGCAGTGGTGGCGGCGGTGGTGGTGGTGGCGTTGGAGATGGCAGCATTTGTTGTAACGGTCTCTGCTCTCGTTATTGATGCTTGTTCAATTTTTGGAATGCTATTGATGTAGTTAACGTTTTTGTTGTGTTAATTGTTGTTGTTGTTGTTGCTGCTGTTGTTACTGCGGCCGCTTTACTTTCCATGCAGCTCTTATTATTATTATTATTATTATTATTATTATTATTATTATTATTATATTATATTATTATTATTATCATCGTCGTCGTCGTCATCATCATCTTATTATTATTATTATTATTATTATTATTATTATTATTATTATTATTATTATTATTATTATTATTATTATTACCATCATCATCATTAATATTATTATTATTATTATTATTATCATTATTATTATTGTTTTTGTTGTCGTTATCGTTGTACTTCTGATGCATACCTGTTGGTCTTAGTTATATTGTTGTTGTTATGTATGTGTTTTTGATGTCGCTGCTACTGTTGTTATGTGTTGCTACTGTTGGCTTTGTTGTTATTGCTATTTAGCCACACGTCGGTTCTTCTTGTGCAAACGTACGTTAAAATCTAGAGATTCAGACTCTCCAACAATGATCATCCAGTACATTTTGTGTCCCAGAATTTACATTACTCAATATAAAATTTAAAACTTAAGATGTACTATTAAAGAAAACGATCGCTGTTATTTTTTAGCTAATCAAGGATTCTAACGGAGCCTCTATAATTATTCTTGTTTTTCTTCTTGATTCGTTGTTATTATTGTAATCTAGTCACTCCAGCAATGGCCCTCTCCTTTTTATTTTTCTTAATTCATATCTCATAATCTCATAATCTATATTAGCCAATGTCAATTTTAAAACGGTTGATGTCCGGTTTAAGGAAGCTTTGATCTTACTTTTATAGCTTGTCAAGCGACCCCATGGATTCATTGTTATCGTTGTGATCTAGCGACACTCCAGCAATGACTATCTCGTTTCTCTTATACCCCAGAATCATATTATTCAAATGTAAAATTCCAGCGTGTGTGATTTAAGTGAAAATTCAGCTCTCATTTTTAGCTGGTCAGACAACCACATGAAACACCTCTCATTGTTTGTTTTGTTGTTGATTTTGCATTAAGTGTTATTAGTTTTGCTGGTACCATATTTATATTTTACTTGTTTCAGTTATTACCCTGCGGCAATTCTGGGGCACCACCTTGAGGGATATTAGTCGAGCGAATCGACCCCTGTATCTATTTATTTATTATTTATTAAGCCTGGTACTGATTCTGTCTGTGTTTTTTGCCAAACCGCTATGTTGCGATGACGTTAAACACACCAACACCGGTTTCCACGATGTGTTGGGGATCATGCACAGACACAAAGGCTCACGCAAGCCCTCCCACACAGATACGCATAGAAACACAAACACCAACACACTCTTATGTACCCTACGGGTTTTCTTCAGTTTCTGTCTACCAAATCCACTTACACTGCTTTATTTGGCCCGAAACTGTAATAGAAAACACTTGCCTAAGGTGTCACACAGTAGGACTGAACCCCGAAGCAAACTTCTGCCATGCAATCACCCCTGCACTTATATTGATGCTATACGAATAAATACCGCTAGTCTTATTATGACTATTAATATATACCGAAAGCGATTCTAATGACAACTGTTGTCGTTGGTGGTGAAATGTTGGTAGTGGTTGCAGTGATGCTGATGTCGATGGTGCGCCTATTGACGTTGTTGTTTCCATCGTCGACGTCGCCGACATAGATGATGTTGTTTTTGTACTTCCTTCCACATTTAACGTCAATATATTGATATAAATATCATTGTAAGTTATTTTTTCTGGTTGTCCCTGAGTTATTATTAATACTCCTGTATTCACATTAATACAATATTTAATACTCCCGTATAAATATTAATACTTTTGAGTTAATATCAATACTCGTCTGTTAATATTACTCCTACAAGAATTGTTGTTGCTGTTGGTATTGATGGTGCCGTGCTTGTTGCAGTAGTACACTAGTTATTTACACTGTTTTGATGTTAAGGTCATTGCTGCTGTAGTTACTGTTGTAGTTGGTGCGGTAGTTGTATTTCTTATTGGTTTTATCGCTTTTATTGATGTTGTAGTTACTGCTCTTGTTGTTGTGAGTCGTTTTGATATTGATGTTATTGTTGTTGTTGCTTAT